>NC_084738.1:59990479-60130479 GCF_033978785.1 Entelurus aequoreus | reverse complement strand
CTAATTGACTGAAAGAGTACGTACTTGGCGCGATGATGTCATGTTATCGATGGAAAAATGCATTTTTAGACCATATGATTTGCCTGAGCAGCTAGGAGACCCCGAGAGTAACAAACGGTTGCCTTGTTGCCTTTCCATTAAGAACAATAAATTAGTTTTTAATATAAGTTTGCTGGTTTCAAGAAATGTAATGCCGAGCGCATATCATTATGTCAAGATAATGGCACTAGCATTTACTTCATTTAAGAATATTTTTCAACATATTGAGCAAAAAGGTTGTTTTTTTTTCTACCAAGAAAAGTGCACTTGTTATTAGTGAGAATATACTTATTTTAAGGGATTTTTGGGTTCATTGAAGTTAGCTAATTTTACTTGTTTTGGACAGTCTTGACAAGCCAAATTTAGATAATTTTGCTTAGTTCAAATAAAATACCCCTAATTTTTGTATTTTTTCTTCTTGTTTTTGAACACTGACTTTTGCAATGCCTTTTAAGCTAACAGATAATAATCTCTAGACTGAGAAGACTTTCTACAAGAGTGCCTTCTCATTCTTCTCAAAGGTTGCAGTTCAGTTCAATCATTTTTATAGCACATTTAAAAACAACCAAAGTGGACCGAAGTGCTATACAGACAAGTTAAAAATAGTGCAAAACACTGTCAAATGTACATTTTAACACATCAGGATGAATACAATACTAGAATAGCAATTGTATCGTTTTGTCTGTTGTTCACAACCCTTATGAAAGACATGCACACACGCGTTAGTTTTTTTTATGCATTCAACTCATAGATAAATGCTAGCAAAAAATGATGAAAGCGCCACTCTACATAGCTACCGACGCTGTGGTCAAGTTGGAACTGCCACAAAAAATGTTTTAAGATATTTAACACTCTACTGCCATCATGCTAAAGTGGATAGTGCATGCCCCAAATTTGTCACATTTCATGTGTCAGGTAAACCGCAAATGGGGTCATACGAATCCCCTTTCTACTGGATGGTTATTTTGCAGGTCAAATGTAGTTAACTTTTTAATTCGGCAGATGGCGCCGTGACGAAACACCAACGCAGTACCAGCAGTGCTGTGTCAGTACAGCCAGTGAGTGTGCCACGCCCTCACCGAGGCGGCATTCGCCCCTACTTGTTTTCCAGAGAGCCTAATGAGCCAGGACCAGCAGATCTGCTCCAGCCTGGAGGAAAAGCTCCAGATGTACGCGGGGATCTCGGTCCTCAGCAAATATATAATAGACATTTGACCTGCATCTTGACTGCAGTTGTGATTGCCATCATTGGAGGTGTTCAACTCGCCATGTAAAATTGCTAATGCTAATCACTAGCGTGTATATGGCATATTTGATGTAGAGTAGCATCGAGCTAGCGCATTTCCAAAAGTGGAGCCTTACTGCGCTTTCAAGCTACGCCTTCTTGCTTTGTTGACAGGGACAATTGTAAGATTACCTCCCCCCACATAATTACAGTAAGGAAGGGATTCATGTGGCCCCATACCTGGGTGGATCTCGCGTGAGAGGAAGAGGCGGTGTTAGTCATTTTGCAATGCAATCTACTAAACAATGATGAAAGCACCACTTACATAGCTACCGACGCTGTGGTCAAGTTAGATTTGCCACAAATAAATGTTTTAAGATGTTTAACACTCTACTGCCATCTGGCGGCTGAAGTGGATAGTGCACGCCCCAAATGTGTCACATTTCATGTGTCAGGTAAATCGTGGCAATTTTGCAGGTCAAATGTAGTGACTTTTTTAATTCAGCAAATGGCGCCATGACGAAACACCAACGCAGTGTCCGTACAGCCAGTGAGTGTGCCACGCCCTCACTGAGGCGTCATTCACCCCTACTTGTTTTCCAGAGAGCCTAATGAGCCAGGACCAGCAGATCTGCTCCAGCCTGGAGGAAAAGCTCCAGATGTACGCGGCGCTCTCGGCCCTCAGCGGGAAGGCGGATGCGCCGCTCGACGAGCCGCTGCTGCTCGTGCGCCCGTGCCCCGACGAGCCGCCGCAGGCCGGCGTGCTGCTGGCAGCCGCCATGCAAGAAGGTGTTAACCATTGTGCAATTCTTTTTTCTTTCTTTTTCCCACCGTGCACATCGTCCCTTTACTTTCTGTTTGGTGTGATCGGCAGCCGAGAATCTGAAGGCCACCTTGAAGTCCAGAACTCCGTCCGTGCGCAGCTGGGACTCTGGCAGAGACTCCGCCTCTCTCGTCAGTCCCGTGACACCCACAGCGCCGCCCTCTAACCACCAGGCTTCACCCGAGGAGCCCGCTAAGGGGTGTTGGACGAAGACCACTGAGCTTCTATCGCCCACTTACTTGCAAGGAACAAACAAGGACTTAAAGGTATTAACAAATATACTTTTCTTTATTTATGGAATACATCATTTTCTTTAAAAAGACCTCCTCAAATAATAAACTCCCTGGCAATGAGGCGGATAAGGAGTGCACTGCAAAAACTGAAATCTAAGTAAGATTAAATATCTCAAATAAGGGTGATATTTGCTTAATTTCAGTCTGATAAGATCATTCTTCTCACTAAGCAGATTTTATGTTCGAGTGTTTTACTTGTTTTAAGGGTTTTGGTCCTAAATGATCTCAGTAAGATATTACAGCTTGTTGCTGAGATTTGATGACCTATATTGAGTAAAACATGCTTGAAACTAGAATATCAACTGATGCAAAGCTGTGTCATCAACACTCACAAGTATAAAACTACTTTTTTGAAGTAATAATTTCTTATTTCAAGCATAAAAAAAAAATCATGATGCATATCATTATGTCAAGATAATGGCGCTAGCATTTAATTAATTTAAGAATATTTTTCAACATATTGAGCAAAAAGGTCTTTTTTTTTTCTACCAAGAAAAGTGCACTTGTTATTAGTGAGAATATACTTATTTTAAGGTATTTTGGGTTCATTGAGGTTAGCTAATTTTACTTGTTTTGGAAAGTCTTGACAATCCCAATTTTCTTGTTCTATTGGCAGATAATTTTGCTTAGTTCAATTAAAATACCCCTAATTTATTTTCTTTTTTTTTTCTTGTTTTTGAACACTGACTTTTTGCAGTGTGGTAGATCAGTGGTTCTCAAATGGGGGTACTTGAAGGTATGCCAAGGGGTACGTGAGATTTTTTTTTAATATTCTAAAAATAGCAACAATTCAAAAATCCTTTATAAATATAAATAAAAACCTATCTTTTTTCCAAATAGTTCAAGAAAGACCACTACAAATGAGCAATATTTTGCACTGTTATAATTTAATAAATCAGAAACTGATGACATAGTGCTGTATTTTACTTCTTTATCTCTTTTTTTCAACCAAAAATGCTTTGCTCTGATTAGAGGGTACTTGAATTAAAAAAAAATTCACACGGGGTACATCACTGAAAAAAGGTTGAGAACCACTGTGGTAGATCACTCTACAGCCTCCAGGGGGTGCACATGTCTAACAAAAGTAACGACACCGACGCGGAATGTGACTTTTATTAATGAAATGTTCCTTTTGCAGGAGTGTTTTCTCCCTTTACATCGGCAATGTTGTGTGTCAACAGATTGCTCGCAGTGTCCAGAGCCTCACGCAGCTGCTCTACAGCCTGCAGGTCAGCAAGAATGCATGTTTTCTTTCTTGTTGTCGTATCGAGAGGACATGGGAGCGTTCTGTGCCGGAAATATAATTTTTTTATTTTGTTTTAATTTAACATTTATTTAACCAGGAAATAATCCTATTGAGATTAAAAACCTCTTTTTCAAGGCTACAATACATACACATACACATATATATACACACTAAATGTCAAGGAGTGTTGACTTTCTTATACAGTACGCAAGTTAATCTAAGATAAAGGTGAAAGGACTTCATAAAAGTCAATGAATCAATACGACCCTGTATGATGATATGCTGCCCGACAGTCTATCAGGAACACAAAATGTGCGTATAACTAGAAACTAGCGCTAGTGCCAGCATCACATGATGAAAACATGTAAGCCAGGGGTCTTCAATGTTTTCTAGGCCAGGCTGATGGAGAGAAGTAGCGGGGACCCCCTATTTACCGTATTTTCCGGACTATAAGCCGCACTTAAAATCCTTTTTTTCCCCCTCAAAACTTGACAGTGCGCCTTATAACCCGGTGCTCCTAATGTAAGGAATAAGTTTGGTTGAGCTTACCCACCTCGAAGCTATTTTATTTGGTACATGGTGTTATGATATGGCCAGTAGATGGCAGTCAAATGTAAGAGAGAGGCTGCACTATGATGGCAATATGTCTCAAGTAAACACCAACATTTTAAAGGCCTACTGAAATGATTTTTTTTTTATTTAAACGGGAATAACAGATCCATTCTATGTGTCATACTTGATCATTTCGCGATATTGCCATATTTTTGCTGAAAGGATTTAGTAGAGAAAATCGACGATAAAGTTTGCAACTTGTGCTCGCTGATAAAAAAAGCCTTGCCTGTACCGGAAGTAGCGTGACGTCACAGGAGCTAGTATTCCTCACAATTCCCCATTGTTTACAATGGAGCGAGAGAGATTCGGACCGAGAAAGTGACGATTACCCCATTAATTTGAGCGAGGATGAAAGATTCGTAGATGAGAAACGTTACAGTGAAGGACTTGAGAGGCAGTGATGGACGTATCTTTTTTCGCTCTGACCGTAACTTAGGTACAAGCTGGCTCATTGGATTCCACACTCTCTCCTTTTTTTATTGTAGATCACAGATTTGTATTTTAAACCACCTCAGATACTATATCCTCTTGAAAATGAGAGTCGAGAACGCGAAATGGACATTCACAGTGACTGAACATGTAAATACACGATTAATAATATTCAGCTTCGCGAAGCTAAACAAATAGAAGCTAACCTAGCAACGTAGCCAACGTGATAGCACAGCAGTCTCAAATGTAGATAGAAACTAAATAAAAAAAAACCCTGACTGGATGGATAGACAGAAGATCAAAAATACTATTAAACCATGAACATGTAAATGCACGATTAATAATATTCAGCTTGGCGAAGCTAAAAAAATAAAAGCTAACCTAGCTACGTAGCCAATGTGATAGCATAGCAGTCTGAAATGCAGATAGAAACTAAATTTAAAAAAACCCTGACTGGATGGATAGACAGAAGATCAAAAATACAATTAAACCATGAACATGTAAATACACGATTAATAATATTCAGCTTTTCGAAGCTAAAAAAATAGAAGCTAACCTAGCTACGTAGCCAACGTGATAGCATCAGTCTCAAATGCAGATAGAAACTAAATTAAAAAAAACCCTGACTGGATGGATAGACAGAAGATCAAAAATACTATTAAACCATGAACATTTAAATACACGATTAATAATATTCAGCTTGGCGAAGCTAAAAAAACAGAAGCTAACTTAGATGCGGCGGCGGGCTTACTCGCTGTAGTGCGTCTGCTATCCTGCTCAAAACACAACACAACCTCCTGGTGTTGGTGTTGCTGTAGTCCGCCGCTCCACCGATCGCACCTACAACTTTCTTATTTGCAGTCTCCATAGTCCATTAAACAAATTGCAAAAGATTCACCAACACAGATGTCCAGAATACTGTGGAATTTTGTCGAAGAAAACACTTCCCTTGACCTCGTGACGTCACACGCATACGTCATCATACCGCAACGTTTTTAAGCGGAAGTTTCCTGGGAAGTTTAAAATTGCACTTTATAAGTTAACCCGGCCGTATTGGCATGTGTTGCAATGTTAAGATTTCATCATTGATATATAAACAATCAGACTGCGTGGTCTGTAATAGTGGGTTTCAGTAGGCCTTTAAATGTTCCATTGAAAATATAGAACATTACACACGGCGCTCAAAAATCTATCAAAATGTTTTAGTACGACTTTGGTAAGCTATGAAGCCGAACCGGCGCATTAAACATACGAGTATTATTATGGTGTGTGTATAAGGTAAGACATATTATCTGGCGTTTTGTTTTGTAATATTATGCAAAAGCAACTTTTCTTACCTTCTGTTACCTGCTGATCTGTATTTGGGATCTGCATAAATCCTGAAAAATTGCGCGCGTCCGCCTTTGTAGTCCGCGTCGAAACCGTAATCGATAAACCTCTTCTTTTTCTCTTATCTTCTTGTTATGGGACATTCATCCTCCGCTGTTGTCATTTCTAATATAAAGTAGTGTAAAGTTCTTACTTATATCTGTCAGTAAACTCGCCATGAAAGCGCTAAAACATACCGGTGTAGTGAGTTTATATTATTCACCCAAGGAACTTTAGTTATTAACTTTATTATTATAGAGATATTATCGGTTTTTCACGGGACACATTTCCGGTGTTGTTGTTTCCGGATGAGGAGATGCTGCTCCGTTATTGATTTAAGGAAAGTCTGAATGTCATTAAAACAGTTAGCGCCATCTTTTGACACTTCTTCCACTCCCGTCCTTGCACGCTACACCGCTACAACAAAGATGACGGGGAGAAGACGCTGTCCAAGGTGAGCCACGTAAATAAGACCGCCCACAAAACGGCGCATCCGGAAGCGACTGTCAGAAAGCGGCTTGAAGATGATCTGTAAAACATAATCTATGCAACATTTTGACCAAAGAACCACAATTACATGTTATGTAGACAACAAGGAAGTGTTTTACATTTATAAAAAAATAAAATAATTTGACTTCTTTAATGCGCCCTATAATCCGGTGCGCCTAATGTATTAAAAAAAATATCGAAAATAGACCATTCATCGGCAGTGCGCTTTATAATCCCGTGCGCCCTATGGTCCGGAAAATACGGTATATATCTCGTATGAAATAATGATTGTATTTGACAGTTAAACAGGTCCTAAAGGTACCTTGTTATTGTGCAATAGGAACGATATTTAAACAATTGAGACTGATTGATTGAGACTTTTATTAGTAGGTTGCACAGTGAAGTACATAATCCGTACAATAGACCACTAAATGGTAACACCCGAATAAGTTTTTCAACTTGTTTAAGTTACCACTTAAATTGATTCATGATACAGATATATACTATCATATATACTATCATCATAATACAGTCATCACACAAGATAATCACATTGAATTATTTACATTATTTACAATCAGGGGTGTGGAGGAGGGGTAGGATATGGACAGCAAGTAGTAGAGAGAGAGAGAGAGAGAGAGAGAGAGAGAGATTGTTTAAGTCGGGGTCCACTTAAATTGATTCATGATACAGATATATACTATCATATATACTATCATCATAATACAGTCATCACACAAGATAATCACATTGAATTATTTACATTATTTACAATCAGGGGTGTGGAGGGGGGGGGTTGGATATGGACAGCAAGTAGGAGAGAGAGAGAGAGAGAGAGAGAGAGAGAGAGAGAGAGAGAGAGAGAGAGAGAGAGAGAGAGAGAGAGAGAGAGAGAGAGAGAGAGAGAGAGAGAGAGAGAGAGAGAGAGAGAGAGAGAGAGAGAGAGAGAGAATTTTATAGACTAGGCTCAGTGCAAGTTGTTTAACTCTGTCCTCCACCTTGAGCCAGCCCACTTTAGAGAAGTGGGTAGGAGTGAGGTGGGATCTGGGGTGGATAACTATAACATTATTGTGCCGCTAATAGTTAGCTGGCAACCAGTGACAATTATTAATATTGACAAGAATAAAATGAACGTATGTATTATAAAAAGCATGAATACAACTAGAATGAAAAATGGGACGTAATAAAAGTGTGAATACACTACTGGACGTGTGTACACTTGAACTACTTTACATATGAGAAAAATAATTTAAAAAAGTTAATATAAATACAATTTTAAAGTTAAATAGGTTTACACACACACATCAAAAATCAATTTGAATATATACAGTCGTGGTCAAAAGTTTGCATACACTTGTAAAGAACATAATGTCATGGCTGTCTTGAGTTTCCAATACTTTCTACAACTCTTATTTTTTTGTGACAGAGTGATTGGAGCACATACTTGTTGGTTGCAAAAAACATTCATGAAGTTTTTATGAATTTATTATGGGTCTATTGAAATGTGAGCAAATCTGCTGGGTCAAAGTATACATACAGCAATGTTAATATTTGGTTACATGTCCCTTAGCAAGTTTCACTGCAATAAGGTGCTTTTGGTAGCCATCCACAAGCTTCTGCTTGAATTTTTGACCACTCCTCTTGACAAAATTGGTGCAGTTCAGCTAAATTTGTTGGCTTTCTGACATGGACTTTTTTCTTCAGCATTGTCCACTTTGTGAAGGCCATTCTAAAACCTCAATTCTAGCCTGATTTAGCCATTCCTTTACCACTTTTGACGTGTGTTTGAATCGAAATACATTTTGGTACCGGTACTAAGATATTAGTATCGGGACAACATTAGAAGTAGGGCTGGGAGATATATCGATATACTCGATATATCGCGGGTTTGTCTCTGTGTGATATAGAAAATGACTATATCGTGATATTTAAGTATACGTTCTCACGCAATTTCTTTTAGCTGCGGGCATTACACTGCATGCGTTTCCCACTCTTTCTTGTCTCTCCTTCTCACAGAGACTTAAAACAAGCGCACCTTCTTACACACGTCACGTGTGCAACGTCACACGCTCCCGCGGAGCAGACATGGTAACGTTAGCTGTGATGCTAACGGTGCTGTGCGGGTGGTAATACGAGAGAAAGAAAGTGCGAATCTGGTAACAAATGAAGGAAGAATTAATTCCCAAGGAAAACAGCACTGGGTCCATCGTTTGGCGGTGGTTTGGCTTCAAGCGGGAAGATGTTGAACATTTATGCGGCAAAAGCGTTGCTACAAAAAGTAGCACCTACTCCTAATGTAGCATCATTTGAAAAGTCACCCGCTAGAGAATGAAGAGTGCTTGAAACTCCGCATGTCAACATCTCCGTTCGGTGCCACACCCACAAAATGCCGAAGCAACCATTTCCAGATCAACACCGTATGAAAAAAATAGTCAACAACAGAAGGAGATAACGTCTGCAGGAACCTACCACATAGTGAAAGACATACACTATTTGATTCCTATTATGCAGCTCATTTTTATTTGACACTTATTGAAGGGGCAGCACGGTGGCAGAGGGGCTAGTGCATCTGCCTCACAATACGAAGGTCCTGAGTAGTCGTGAGTTCAATCCCGGCCTCGGGATCTTTCTGTGTGGAGTTTGCATGTTCTCCCCGTGACTGCGTGGGTTCCCTCCGGGTACTCCGGCTTCCTCCCACCTCCAAAGACATGCACCTGGGGATAGGTTGATTGGCAACACTAAATTGGCCCTAGTGTGTGAATGTGAGTGTGAATGTTGTCTGTCTATCTGTGTTAGCCCTGCGATGAGGTGGCGACTTGTCCAGGGTGTACCCCGCCTTCCGCCCGATTGTAGCTGAGATAGGCTCCAGCGCCCCCCGCGACCCCGAAGGGAATAAGCGGTAGAAAATGGATGGATGAAATATCTTGTGTGACATCATGCACAAAAGTGCACGTTATTTGTTTTAAACTATTGTAGTGGCATTCTGTACAAAAAGTGCACTTTAATTTAGTGTTGTTTTGATATGTCATCTTAGTGCCATCATGCACAAAAGTGCACTCATAGCTTGTTTTAAAATGTCTCTGACAATCTTGCACTTTCTGTTTTGGAAATGACATGAATGTTTGTGCCACTGCTTAATAACTGTTTAATAAATACACTTTTGGTAAATTGACTTAGTTGTGATTTCCCTCTCTGCATGAAAGTTTAAAATAAGCATATATTAATGCAGTATGAACAAGAATGTTTTAATGTAGACACAGAATCATCATACTACTGATTATATGCATCAAGTGTTCATTCAAGGCTAAGGCAAAATATCGAGATATATGTATCGTGTATCGTGACATGGCCTAAAAATATTGAGATATTAATAAAAGGCCATATCGCCCAGCCCTAACTAGAGGGTAACGATAAATATGGGAGTAAAATGTCAAAGTGTGTCGAGCCGACTTGAGCTCTGATGATCTCATTTTCATATTCAAAGTTCCGCTTCCTCGTTGCTTTCACCTGCGGCGCTCAGGTGAGCCGTCGCCTTTCATTCAAATGAGGTCGCGGTGAAAGTTGTCTTTGTATGCGTCGCCAACGTCGTGTGTGTGTGTGTGTGTGTGTGTGTGTGTGTGTGTGTGTGTGTGTGTGTGTGTGTGTGTGTGTGTGTGTGTGTGTGTGTGTGTGTGTGTGTGTGTGTGTGTGTGTGTGTGTGTGTGTGTGTGTGTGTGTGTGTGTGTGTGTGTGTGTGTGTGTGTGTGTGTGTGCTCCTCCAGGCGGCCGTGACCATCCAGGACAGCTGCCACGAGCTCCACAGGCTCCTCCTCGGAGGAGACGGCCGCACTTCGCCTCGCCGTCAAGGCCTGCAAGAACAGGAGAAACAGCGCCACCTGGAGAAGAGGAAGGAGGAGGCGGTCTCCACCCGGCGCCTACAGGAGCGCCTCCGGCAGGACCGCGAGCGCTGGGAGCGGGAGTGCCACGCCCGGGAGAGCCGGCTGGGGGAGAAGGAGAGCTGCGTGGGGGAGAGGGAGCGGCAGTGCCACCTGGAGGCGGAGAGGCTGAGGCGCGAGCGGGAGGAGCTGGACGATCAGCTGGAGGAGTACCGGCAGAACCTGGAGAGGCTCCGCGAGGGCCAGGGGAGCGTGGAAAAGGAGCGGGAGCGGCTGGAGAACCGCAGGAAGCTCCTCCAGACGTGGAGTCACATCCCTCACATGCTCATCCCTCTGGACGGCCAGCAGGTGACCAATCACGCCCTCGCTACTTTGTCCACCCAGGTTTAATGGAATGCTCCGGAACACAGCTCTTGATGTACGAGCTGTGGTAATGAGCGCCATTTGCCCTGGCGCACACGCTCGCCAATAAACATCTCCATGACGGATGGTAATTAAAGTGCAGCAAATAAAAGCCCCGCTGCAATAATTATAAGCCCGGCCCACGCAGAATAGGATATAACGCACTAACATGTGACGCTAGGCTAATGGTGCTACACGCAGTTTTTGTGCAGGCAGCTGTGACGCCTAAAAGCTCGCTTAACACTCAACACGCCCTCGTTTTCTGGCACACTGGCATCTATCTTTTTAAGCCTGACAGCGACATGCTGAGCTAGCAGGGCTAATGCTTCCGCCCCGAGGCAAAGGTCACAGGGTGTAATCTCTAGGCTGCCGTAAATGTCCGGAGAAGCGAAGGTTAACATCTCTGTTTAGAAGAAGGGTGTCCAGAGTGCGGCCCTGGGGCCATTTATGTCCCGGGGCTTATTTGTTAACGGCCCGCGGCACATTTAAAAAATTACAGAAATAAAAACATAAAAGTGGAATAAAAGAGCAAACAGGTGAAATGTAACAATAACAATTTTGCAATGTTGACTCTAATAACCCAACGAATCAAAATGAATGTTGTTTTGAATTATTGACATATTCAAGGCTCCAATTACTTCATGTCAAATATTCCAATTTGAAATATGTTTTTGGGGAAAATATTGCATATTTTGTTTGTCATAATTAACAAGATTTTCTATAACAAAAATGGCATAAAACAAACAAACAAACAAAACATAAAGACATTTTAAAAAATTGTAATTGACAGAGCTGAAGTTGATCTTGACATTTAGGCGTTAAAAGTAAAAAAAATAAAGATAATGTATGACTTAACACTTTTATGAGTGAAGCCCTTTTGGATCACCGAGAATTTTAGTGGGATTTTTTTCATTTTTAAACTGCCATTATTCAAAAATCAATAATGATTCAAAATTAATGTTAATATGAATTATTGACATATTCAAGGCTCCAATTACTTCATATCAAATATTCCAATTTGAAATATTTTTTGGGGGGAAATATTGCATATTTTGTGTTTGTCATAATTAACAAGATTTTCTGTAACAAAAATGGCATAAAACAAACATTAAAAAAATCACTTTTATGAGTGAAGCCCTTTTGTATCACCGAGAATTTTAGTGGGATTTTTTTTTTTTAAACTGACATTGTTCAAAAATTAATAATGATTCAGAATTAATGTGGTTGTGAATTATTGACCTATTCAAGGCTCAAATTACTTAATGTCAAATATTCCACTTTGAAATATTTTTTGGTGAAGATCTTGCATATTTTGTCATAATTAACAAGGTTTTCTATAACAAAAATGGCATAAAACAAACAAACAAAAAAACATAAAAAAATCATAAAAAACTTATAATTGACAGTTGAAGTTGATCTTGACATTTAGGCGTTAAAAGTAAAAAGGCTCAAGATAATGTATGACTTAACACTTTTATGAGTGAAGCCCTTCTGGATCACCGAGAATTTTAGTGGGATTTTTTTTTTTTCAAACTGCCATTGTTCAAAAATTAATAATGATTCAAAATTAATGTTGTTGTGAATTATTGACATATTCAGGCTCCAATTATTGTACTTCACATCAACTATTCCCCTTTGAACAATTTAGGGGGTGAAAATATTGCATATTTTGTCATAATTAACAAGGTTTTCCATAACAGAAATGGCATTAAAAAAATCATAAAACACTTAGAATTGAGAGAGCTGAAGTTGATCTTGAGATTTAGGCGTTAAAAGTAAAAAAATATTAAGATAATGTATGACTTAACACTTTTATGAGTAAAGCCCTTTTGGATCAAGGAGAATTTTAGTGGGATTATTTTTTTTTTAACTGCCATTGTTAAAAAATTAATAATGATTCAAAATTAATGTTGTTGTGAAATATTGACATATTCAAGGCTCCAATTACTTCATGTCAAATATTCCACTTTGAAATATTTTTTGGGGAAAATATTGCATATTTTGTGTTTGTCATAATTAACAAGGTTTTCTATAACAAAAATGGCATAAAACAAACAAAAACATAAAAAAATCATAAAAAACTTATAATTGACAGAGCTGAATTGGATCTTGAGATTTAGGCGTTAAAAGAATAGATTTTTTTTGGGATTTTTTTTTTTTTTTTAAAACTTCTATTGTTCAAAAATTAATAATGATTCAAAATTAATGTTGTTGTGAATTATTGACATATTCAGGCTCCAATTATTGTACTTCACATCAACTATTCCCCTTTGAACAATTTAGGGGGTGAAAATATTGCATATTTTGTCATAATTAACAAGGTTTTCCATAACAGAAATGGCATTAAAAAATCATAAAACACTTAAAATTGAGAGAGCTGAAGTTGATCTTGAGATTTAGGCGTTAAAAGTAAAAAAATATTAAGATAATGTATGACTTAACACTTTTATGAGTGAAGGCCTTTTAGATCAACGAGAACTTTAGTGGGATTTAATTTTTTTAACTGCCATTGTTAAAAAATTAATAATGATTCAAAATCAATGTTGTTGTGAAATATTGACATATTCAAGGCTCCAATTACGTCATGTCAAATATTCCACTTTGAAAAATGTTTTGGGGAAAATATTGCATATTTTGTGTTTGTCATAATTAACAAGGTTTTCTATAACAAAAATAGCACAAAACAAACAAACAAAAACATTTAAAAAAATCATAAAAAACTTATAATTGACAGAGCTGAATTGGATCTTGAGATTTAGGCGTTAAAAGAATAGATTTTTATTGGGATTTTTTTTTTTTAAACTGCCATTGTTCAAAAATTAATAATGATTCAAAATTAATGTTGTTGTGAATTATTGACATATTCAGGCTCCAATTATTGTACTTCACATCAACTATTCCCCTTTGAACAATTTCGGGGGTGAAAATTTTGCATATTTTGTCATAATTAACAAGGTTTTCCATAACAGAAATGGCATTAAAAAAATCATAAAACACTTTGAATTGAGAGAGCTGAAGTTGATTTTGAGATTTAAGCGTTAAAAGTAAAAAAAATATTAAGATAATGTATGACTTAACACTTTTATGAGTGAAGCCCTTTTGGATCACCGAGAATTTTAGTGGGATTTTTTTTTTTAACTGCCATTGTTAAAAAATTAATAATGATTCAAAATTAATGTTGTTGTGAAATATTGACATATTCAAGGCTCCAATTACTTCATGTCAAATATTCCACTTTGAAATATTTTTTGGGGAAAATATTGCATATCCCCACCTTCTGCCATCCTAGTCACGTCCGTTGTGTCCTTGGGCAAGACACTTCACCCTTACTCCTGATGGCTGCTGGTTAGCGCCTTGCATGGCAGCTCCCGCCATCAGTGTGTGAATGTGTGTGTGAATGTGGAAATTGTGTCAAAGCGCTTTGAGTACCTTGAAGGTAGAAAAGCGCTATACAAGTATAACCCATTTATCATTTATTTATATTTTGTGTTTGTCATAATTAAGGTTTTCTATAACAAAAATGGCATAAAACAAACAAAAAAACATTACAAACTCATTAAAAATATTATAATCGACAGAGCTGAAGTTGATCTTGAGATTTAGGCGTTAAAAGTAAAAAAAATTAAGATAATGCAGGGGTCACCAACCTTTTTGAAACCAAGAGCTACTTCTTGGGTACTGATTAATGCGAAGGGCTACCAGTTTGATACACACTTAAATAAATTGCCAGAAATAGCCAATTTGCTCAATTTACCTTTAACTCTGTTATTATTAATAATTAATGATATTTATCTTTGTGGAAACACTGATCATCTTAATGATTTCTCACAATAAATATATATAGAAACGGATAAATATCAATATGCAACACTTTATTTTTATATTTTCTCTAAGTGCACATTTTTCAAATTGAACATTTTCAAATGATCACTTCTAAGACAGTATTGTGAAATCACAATATCCCATTTTAACTAGCTAGCCACTAACATTTTTTAACAAATCATGAATTACTTTGCACCATGTTTGTACAAATAATAACTCATGTAAAATACAAAAGTAAACTCTCAAATTTTTAAATCATGTCACACTTTGAACTGGACACCAAATCTGTTATCTGTTTCTTTGTCAGTTAGTGGGAAGCCTGGCATTGCACACTGTTAACTAGTGTGTTGTACTCTGGTGTGTAACTTGACACTGCAACTCTGAGTGAGTCATGCAGATGTGCATCAGTGAGGCGTGTTCTGTGTTTGTTCTTGATGAAGTTCATGTCAGAAAAGGCTGATTCACAAAGATAAGATTTTTCCTCATTGTTTGCGGAACCTTCTTAATCTTTTGGACATATTTTCACAGCAATCTGGCCTTAAGCTTAATTATGATAAATGTAAAATGTTAAGGATCGGAAATCTAAAGGGAATGGAATGCAAAGTGCCTGTTTTGTGGACAGATGGACCAGTTAACATACTTGGTGTTGTTGTCCCAGAAAATCTGGAAGATCTAGGCTCAGTAAATTATGATAATCGACTAAGAAAGCTGGACAAAATTATGCAATTATGGAAAGGGAAATCCCTAACCTTGTATGGTAAAATGTCTATTGCCAACTCGTTAATTATTCCTCAATGTATTGGTTTTTGTCATTACCAGCTCCATCACAAAACTTTCTTAAGATTTATGAGCGGAGGGTCTTCGATTTTGTCTGGAACGGCAAACCAGAAAAGATTAAAAGAAAGGTTTTGTACAAAGAGTATGAATATGGGGGCCTTAAACTTCTCAACCTTGAAGCTATGTGTCTGTCTTTAAAAGCATCAATTGTTCCAAAGATGTATTTAAACATTGAGTGGTACACAAATGTCCTGTTGGACAAAAAACATGTACTGTATCAAAAGAAATTGTATCCTTTTTTACAAGTGATCCCCTCCCATTTTCCTTATGTAGACAGTCTGCTGGGAAACATGGCAGGGTTCATAAAGGAAACAATCCACTCATAGTGGTGTTTTCAATTTTATATGCCAGAAAAAAGAGACGATATTTTGCAGCAGATAATATGGATGAACTCTAATATTGTAATAGATGGAAAGCCTTTCTTTTGGAAAAATATGTTTGAAAGAGGAATCATTTTTGTCAATGATATTATCAATGAGAATGGTAAAATTATGAAGTATGATGAATTTAGAACTATGTATGGTGATGCTTGCTCAAGCTTTTCATTTTATCAACTAACTGGAGTAATTGGGAAAAGATGGAAACAAATAATTAATTATGGAACTACTAAATTATTAGTTTGTAAACCTCTAATAAGAAATTCTAGTTGGCAAAAAGGAACTAAAATAAATAGAAAAATATATAATTTTTATTTAATAAAGAAATCTTTGAAGGCTGCCTCATACAACGCATATGGAAAATGGGAGGACTTTTTTGACTGCCCGTTGCCATGGGATGCCATATTCAAACTAATCTATAAAACTACTATCGATGTGCAAAATTGTTATTTTCAAATTAAAATTATTTATAACTTCTTACCCACAAGGAAAATGTTAAAATTATGGAATATGACAGAGTCAGATGATTGCTGATTTTGTTGTCAGGAGCCTGAATCCACCCTGCATTTGTTTTGGTATTGTCATATTGTGTCTTTGTTTTGGGTGGAAGTTGAAAAAATGTGTTTAAGGATTGGTTTGTTTATGAAGCTTAATGTGGTTTCTGTTATTTTAGGAGAGTTCATTGACAATCATGATTTAGTCAATTTAATTATAGTACTCGGTAAAAGGTTTATTTTTAAGGCCAAAAACAGATATTCACTTAGTATTACTTTCTTTAAAACATTTATTCAGTATTTTCTAACTTTAGAAAGTTACATGGTTGAAAACGATAATGATGCCAAAAAACATTAAAAAAAAGATGAGAAGTCCTCAAAGGCTTATTTTGAAAGTATAATTATGTTTATAGATTATATGATATCTGTTGTTGTGTTCCCTAATTTGAGTGACCTGGACATAATCTGGACTGTACATAAATGTTTATTTTGAAAATGTAATTTTGTTTATAAATTATATGCAATCTGTTGTGTTCCCTAATTTTTTTCTGTGTACATGAATGAAGGTGTGTGTTGCTGAGTCCGACTTGGACATTATCTGGACTGGACCTGGTTTTAAAAACCCTTTAAACAAATCTAATTTCATTGACAACCTGGTCTGTTGAAGATAAGGCCCTTTTTTTAAAAATAAAATAAGATAAGATAAATAAATAAAAAACATTTTCTTGGATAAAAAAGAAAGTAAAACAATATAAAAATAATTACATAAAAAATAGTAATTAATGAAAATGTTAGTGGACCAGCAGCCTATACAATCATGTGTGCTTCAGGGACTGTGTCCCTTGCAGATGTGTTGTCTATGTTGTGGGAACCAGAATATTGGTAGCAGAAAGAAATAACCCCTTTTGTGTGAGTGGGTGTGGATGATTGTGCATGGGGGAGGTTGTTTGGGTTGATGCACTGATTGAAAGTGTATCTTGTGTTTTTTCTATGTAGATTTAATTTTTTTTAATTTAAATAAAATAAAAAAATGTTTTTTTTGTTTTTTTAATTTTTTTTTTTTTTTTTTAGAACAGGCCCGCGGGCGACTCATCTGGTCCTTACGGGCGACCTGGTGCCCGCGGGCACCGCGTTGGTGACCCCTGAGATAATGTATGACTTAACACTTTTATGAGTGAAGCCCTTTTGGATCACCGAGAATTGTAGTGGGATTTTTTTTTCTTAAACTGCCATTGTTCAAAAATTAATAATGATTCAAAATATTGTTGTTATGAATTATTGGACGTATTCAAGGCTCCAATTACTTCATGTCAAATATTGCAATTTGAAATATTTCTTGGTGAAAATATTGCATATTTTGTTTGTCATAATTAACAAGGTTTTCTATTACAAAAATGGCATCAAACAAACAAAAAAAACTTTAAAAATCATAATAAACTTATATTATTATTTTTTACAGTGTACAATTTGATGGATAGCTTAAGTTTTGAAATAATAAATCAAGCAGATATTTACTATCACTATTGTAACTTTAACTAAAAAAAAGTTTGAAATGTATGCCATTGGAATATTTGTTGCATTAATATATAATATTAAAGTTGAAAAGATGTGCAATTGCATGCAATTTTTTCTGTCAAAATGGAACAAACAAATACGTTTATTAAGAAAAAGTAAAGTACTTTATTTGACGCATACTATCTCAAGGCTTTCTTGGGCCACATGAAATGATCTGGCGGGCCAGATCTGGCCCCCGGGCCTTGAATTTGACACCTGTGATCGAGCGATTAAGGCGTTGAAAAGAAACAAACGTATATTTGATTTATTTATTTTTTTAAATGTGACTTTTTTACTGGTACCAAACTTGAGAGGAACCCCAAAGGTTTAAAAAAATCTGTATATTGTATTGGTTTTGGAAATGAAAAACATCAAAATGGCCCCCGCATGCTTTGATTTTTCAGTGGAAATAGTTTGGACGCACCTGATTTTGACCATTATGTGGCGAGAGGAAATAATTGTATTTATTGTTGCTATCATTTATCTTTTTTTTGGTCCCGCCCAGGACTCCTGCGGACACGCTGGAAACGGTTCGGTTTTCGTGAACGAGGCGGCGCTGGCCGGTGGCGTAGGGGGGGAAGGAGGCCTGGGGGGCCTGAACAACCGCTGCCGCAAAGGCAGCGACGCCAGCGCACACAACTGCCTCAACGCCTTGCTGGCCAGGTCCAACAGCAGACAGCCCGCCACGGACAAGACCACCACCAGCAGTAGTCCGGACTTGGACAGCCAGCAATGGAGGACGGGGCGGGGCTACCAAGCGGGGCTGGACACGCCTTCTGGTAAGACCGAATATTTACATATTTTACATGATGTGGATTTGACAGGTTTCAAGGATTACAAAAGGGTTGGAACTAGAGATGTCCGATAATGGCTTTTTTGCCGATATCCGATATTCCAATATTGTCCAACTCTTGATTACCGATTCCGATATCAACCGATACCGATATACACAGTCGTGGAATTAACACATTATTATGCCTAATTTTGTTGTGATGCCCCGCTGGATGCATTAAACAATGTAACATGGTTTTCCAAAATAAATCAACTCAAGTTATGGAAAAAAATGCCAACATGGCACTGCCATATTTATTATTGAAGTCACAAAGTGTATTATTTTTTTTAACATGCCTCAAAACAGCAGCTTGGAATTTGGGACATGCTTGGGGTAGGAGGTAGCGGGGGGGGGGTGTATATTGTAGCATCCCGGAAGAGTTAGTGCTGCAAGGGGTTCTGGGTATTTGTTCTGTTGTGTTTATGTTGTGTTACGGTGCGGATGTTCTCCCGAAATGTGTTTGTCATTGTTGTTTGGTGTGGGTTCACAGTGTGGCGCATATTTGTAACAGTGTTAAAGTTGTTTATACGGCTACCCTCAGTGTGACCTGTATGGCTGTTGACCAAGTATGCCCCGCCTTGTGTGTGAAAAGCCGTAGGTATTATGTGACTGGGCCGGCACGCAAAGGAAGTGCCTTTAAGGTTTATTGGCGCTCTGTACTTCTCCCTACGTCCGTGTACACAGCGGCGTTTTAAAAAGTCATACATTTTACTTTTTGAAACAGATACTGATCATTTCCGATATTACATTTTAAAGCATTTATCGGCCGATAATATCGGCAGTCCGATATTATCCGACATCCCTAATAATTATTATATTAAATATTTTCAAAATAAGAGCTGAAAAACTGTTTAGGACCTACTAAATACATCATTAATATCATTAGAACCCTCTAAACATAACAGTCCTATGATCACCTTTACTTGTGTTCTACTGTAGGTTACAGTAAGTGTCATTGCAACACAGAAGTATTTCCACGTACTAGTGTACGTGGAAATACTTCATCACATCCTGGGAAATTCCTGAGTTAAAGCTGGGCTTTGATGACTTCGTCAACTTCACCGTCGCAGCTGCGATCATTAGCTGCGTTGTTAGTCGGGCTGCAAATTTGTCGCCGACAATAGCTGTGACGTCATCACACGTTTTTTCCGGGCGGAATTGGGTCTCTCACAGAAACAACGCCGGTGGGAACATTTCCTCTTAGTCTTGTTTAAAACATGAATACCTTGCTCATTTTTGCAAAGCGGACCTTGTTTTTCTGGCAGTACATCTGTGATACGCCAGCAATTTAATGGTGTCGGACGTCTCAACCTCTGTAAGAGTGTTAGCTTATGCCGTGCTAGCTAGCTAACAAGAGTAGCAAGTACGTTTTAAAGCAGCGTCAATTTGCAATGCCAAAATAAAAGGCACTTTATCTATATATATATATATATATATATATTTATATATATATATTTATATGTATATTTATATGTCTATATATTAGGGTTGTAAGGTATAGCAGTATTAGTATAGTACTGCGATACTAATGAATCATATTCAGTACTATACCGCCTGTAAACATCCACTGTAATGATACCAAGTACAGAAGCGTATCTAGTCGATACTACTATGATCACATCGATATTTTTTGGCATCACATCTTTTTTCGTTTTTTTTTACATTTATATTATGTTTATAAACTCAGGAAATATAGCCCTGGACACATGAGGACTTTGAATCTGACCAATGTATGATTTTGTAACTACTTGGTATCGGATTGATACCCAAATTTGTGGTATCATCCAAAACTAATGTAAAGCATCCAAACAACAGAAGAATAAGTGATTGTTACATTTTAACAGAAGTGTAGATAGAACATGTTGAAAGAGAAAGTAAGCAGATATTAACAGTAAATGAACAAGTAGATTAATAATCCATTTTCTACCACTTGTCCTTAATAATTTTGACAAAATAATAGAAAGGAAAATGACACAATATGTTACTGCATATGTCAGCAGACTACAAACCCCGTTTCCATATGAGTTGAGAAATTGTGTTGGATGTAAATATAAACGGAATACAATCATTTGCAAATCCTTTTCAACCCATATTCAGTTGAATGCACTACAAAGACAACATATTTGATGTTCAAACTCATAAACTTTATTTTTTTTTTGCAAATAATAATTAACTTAGAATTTCATGGCTGCAACACGTGCCAAAGTAGTTGGGAAAGGGCATGTTCACCACTGTGTTACATGGCCTTTCCTTTTAACAACACTCAGTAAACGTTTGGGAACTGAGGAGACACATTTTTTAAGCTTCTCAGGTGGAATTCTTTCCCATTCTTGCTTGATGTACAGCTTAAGTTGTTCAACAGTCCGGGGGTCTCCGTTGTGGTATTTTAGGCTTCATAATGCGCCACACATTTTCAACGAGAGACAGGTCTGGACTACAGGCAGGCCAGTCTAGTACCCGCACTCTTTTACTATGAAGCCACGCTGATGTAACACGTGGCTTGGCATTGTCTTGCTGAAATAAGCAGGGGCGTCCATGGTAACGTTGCTTGGATGGCAACCTATTTTGCTCCAAAACCTGTATGTACCTTTCAGCATTAATGGTGCCTTCACAGATGTGTAAGTTACCCATGTCTTGGGCACTAATACACCCCCATACCATCACAGATGCTGGCTTTTCAACTTTGCGCCTATAACAATCCGGATGGTTCTTTTCCTCTTTGGTCCGGAGGACACGACGTCCACAGTTTCCAAAACAATTTGAAATGTGGACTCGTCTGACCACAGAACACTTTTTCACTTTGTATCAGTCCATCTTAGATGAGCTCAGGCCCAGCGAAGCCGACGGCGTTTCTGGGTGTTGTTGATAAACAGTTTTCGCCTTGCATAGGAGAGTTTTAACTTGCACTTACAGACGTAGCGACCAACTGTAGTTACTGACAGTGGGTTTCTGAAGTGTTCCTGAACCCATGTGGTGATATCCTTTACACACTGATGTCGCTTGTTGATGCAGTACAGCCTGAGGGATCAAAGGTCACGGGCTTAGCTGCTTACGTGCAGTGATTTCTCCAGATTCTCTGAACCCTTTGATGATATTACGGAGCGTAGATGGTGAAATCCCTAAATTCCTTGCAATAGCTGGTTGAGAAAGGTTTTTCTTAAACTGTTCAACAATTTGCTCACGCATTTGTTGACAAAGTGGTAACCCTCGCCCCATCTTTGTTTGTGAATGACTGAGCATTTCATGGAATCTACTTTTATACCCAATCATGGCACCCACCTGTTCCCAATTTGCCTGTTCACCTGTGGGATGTTCCAAATAAGTGTTTGATGAGCATTCCTCAACTTTATCAGTCTTTATTGCCACCTTTCCCAACTTCTTTGTCACGTGTTGCTGGCATCAAATTCTAAAGTTAATGATTATTTGCACAAAAAAAAAAGTTTATCAGTTTGAACATCAAATATGTTGTCTTTGTAGCATATTCAACTGAATATGGGGTGAAAATTATTTGCAAATCATTGTATTCCGTTTATATTTACATCTAACACAATTTCCCAACTCATATGGAAACGGGGTTTGTAATTAGGAGCCTTTGTTTGTTTACTTACTAATAAAAGTCAAGTTGTCTTTGTATGTTCACTATTTTAATTAAGGACAAACTTGCAATAAGAAACATATGTTTAATGTACCGTAAGATTTTTTGTTAAAATAAAGCCAATAATGCCATTTTTGTGGTCCCCTTTATTTAGAAAAGTACCGAAAAGTATCGAAATACATTTTGGTACCGGTACCAAAATATTGTACATATGTTAAAAAATGTTTATATATATATATATATTTATATACATATGCTAAAAACAATATTCATCTTAACATTATTTACAATATTTGAAGCGCGCTTTGGCGAGGGACAATTAACTGTCCTTTAATTAAAGACGTGTTTTCTTTCCTGTTGGTTTACTGCCTTCAATGGTGTGATGTTCCAAAGCTACCGGTCAATTATTGTCTTTACCACAAAGGAGAAACTGTGAGAAGGTAAACACAGCAGCTGCCTCATACTGTATGCGCACACACACACACACACACACACACACACACACATGCATACACACATGCATACACGTTTTTTCAAGGCTGAGACCTCGACTGTCCTTCCCCTCAGTTAATCAGTGTCACCCGACAAAAAGGTGCCGCCGCTTATCTCACCCGCTGTCCTCGCGACTTGCCTCTACTCCTGCCGAAAGGTAATGACAATCAATGGCCGCCAATGGGGGGGGGAGCAGATATCAGCATGTTCAGCAATTCACAAATTTAAACAACAACAAACTACGCCTGGCTGGGGTCAGAAAAAAAAGGTCATTAGTCAACATATAAATCTATTTTGACGCAGCTTTAGTAAAAGGCATTTTTAATTTCGATTTTTACCTACTGCAGGGGTCGGCAACCCAAAATGTTGAAAAAGCCATATTGGACCCAAAAATAAATAAAAATCTGTCTGTTACCATTATTCCTACATTGTTGATACAAATGATTGTTACAGTGTAATAATTATTGTTACCTGTGGTAATTCCACTATGATACAACATTTGTATTATAATCCTTGAACAAAGTAAGAGTGAAACTCATGTGAATAATCACTGAATGGAGAACTGGGGGTGGGATTAAATTTGTTATCTTCTTCCTACTCCCTTTCAGGCAAAACTGGACAATCATGCATTACATACTATACATTACCTTTTGCACTATATTCATTTATATTATTATGTGTTGTCAACTTTGTACTTTTTTTTATGTCATTGCCTGAAATAAATGAATAAATGAAATGAATGGAGCCGCAAAAAATTAAAAGCCTTGTAAGTGTTATAATGAAGACTACACATTATGTAAGTGTCTATAATAGTTATAATAGCCTACTATCAAATTGGAAATCATTAGTAAAATGGAAGCCTCTCAAGAGGGTGAGATAACTCCTGGAAATGACTGGCTTAGAATTACCAAAGGTATAGATGTGTGTTTCCAAGTTTAAGGAAACGGCAGGCTGTCTTCTTCTAATGGATTTATTACAATATTTGCAAGTTGTGTAACGTTTGCTGTGGTCCGGAACAACATGGCGCACAAACAACTATCAGAAATGCAGCCAATATTGTTTTACTTTATTTACACACCATAATAATACTTGTATGTTTAATAGGGGTGTGGGGAAAAAATCTATTCAAATTCAAATCGCGATTCTCACGTTGTGCGATTCAGAATTGATTCTCATTTTTTAAAAATCGATTATTTTTTTAAAAACTTTTTTTTTAAATTTTTTTTTTTTTTTTAATTTAATTTTTTTTTTTAATTAATCAATCCAACAAAACAATACACAGCAATACCATAACAATGCAATTCAATTCCAAAACCAAACCCGACCCAGTAACACTCCGAACTGCAATAAACAGAGCAATTGAGAGGAGACACAAACACGACACAGAACAAGCCAAAAGTAGTGAAACAAAAATGTATATTATCAACAACAGTATCAATATTAGTTACAATTTAAACATAGCAGTGATTAAAAATCCCTCATTGACATTATCATTAGACATTTATAAAAAAAAAAAAAGAAAAAAAAAGAACAATAGTGTCACAGTGGCTTACACTTGCATCGCATCTCATAAGCTTGACAACACACTGTGTCCAATATTTTCACAAAGATAAAATAAGTCATATTTTTGGTTCATTTAATAGTTCAAACAAATTTACATTATTGCAATCAGTTGATAAAACATTGTCCTTTACAATTATAAAAGCTTTTTACAACAATCTACTACTCTGCTTGCATGTCAGCAGACTGGGGTAGATCCTGCTGAAATCCTATGTATTGAATGAATAGAGAATCCTTTCGAATCGGGAAAATATCGTTTTTGAATCGAGAATCGCGTTGAATCGAAAAAAATCGATTTTGAATCGAATCGTGACCCCAAGAATCAATATTGAATCGAATCGTGGGACACCCAAAGATTCGCAGCCCTAATGTTTAATGCACCGACAATCCATCAAACGTTGCGGCTTCATGGCTTACCAAAGTTGTACTAAAACATTTTGATAGATTTTTGAGCGCTGTGTGTAATGTTCTATATTTTCAATGGAACATATAAAATGTTGGTGTTGTTTACTTGAGTCATTTTGCCATCATATTGCAGTGTACACGTATCTCTTATGTTTGAATGCCATCTACTGGTCACACTTATCATTACACCATGTACCAAATAAAATTGCTTCGAGGTCGGTAATCAAAACCAGAATTATTCCGTACATTAGGCGCACCGGGTTATAAGGCACAATGTCGAGTTTTGAGAGGGGGAAAAATAATTTTAAGTGCGCCTTATCGTCCGGAAGTTTGCCATAGACAGGCTACTAGTAGCATTAGTGATTTTACGTCGCGATTTCAACACCTCTAAATTTGGTCATGAAAACTGCAACTGAGATGAATGTCACAATGCAACAGCTGTTTGTGTAATAAACACAATACTTACTGTCAGGTTCAAACATCGATGACATCTATTAAACAAGACAAGAAGCAAGGAAATAAACAGAGACAGAATTCAATTTGGCTCAATTGACAAACATGTCGACCTGTAACCTCTTGCCGTGTCACCCACGCTCTGACGAAAAAAGGTTCACGTCTCCTCTTGTATTTGGATAGTCCCTGTTTACACAACAACAGCTGTTCCTAAAGGAATGGGGGGGGGGAAACAGCCATTGTTTTCGGTCACATTAACGCAAAAGAAAAAGATGCCTCGGGCTTGGGCTGGTCCTGGATCGAGCTTGGGCAAGTCTTGGATCCCAATAGATAACCCCTCCCGTCTCCTCCCATCGTACACACAGCGGAATTTTCCAAGCCTTTGGCTTGGTGCAACAAAGACAGCTTTCATCTGTTCACTGGGAACTCAAAGAACGGAAAGTTTTGTGATAATTTACATACAATTTTGCTGACACTTACAGTACGCAAACTTTGTAGGGCGCAAAATAACACATTCAGCTTCAATGAAAACGCCACTTCCTAGTTAGACAACATAGCCGACACAGTACTGCATTGCAAATGACACTCAAATGGTATTAAAAAAAACAAAAACAAGATAAAACAACTGGACAGCACAGTTATCTTAATCCGTTCATTTTTAAATGTTACATTACAAAATACAATTGTATTATCTATTAAAATTCATTAACACACACAAAAGTGCCCAAAAAAACGGGAATTGGTACTGTATCTGTTCAAATGTGAACGATGCCCATCCCTGGCACGGTTTGGAGAGTGACCGTGCCAGCATCCTGAGGGTTCCTGGTTCGATCCCCCACCTTCTACCAACCCGGTCACGTCCGTTGTGTCCTTGAGCAAGACACTTCACCCTTGCTCCTGATGGGTCGTGGTTAGGGGCCTTGCATGGCAGCTCCCGCCATCAGTGTGTGAATGGGTGAATGTGGAAATAGTGTCAAAGCGCTTTGAGTTCTTTTAAAGGTAGAAAAGCGCTATACAAGTATAACCCATTTACCATTTACCTGACAAAATGCTAATGCTACAAACAGCATGAGAGGTGTCCAGGCCGGTTGCTACAGCGATGACCGAGATGCCCTTCATTCGAAGCCAGGAGCTACAACGTCGTGCCTTACTGTGCCTTTAAACGGCACCTGGGTGTCTTCTAGAGTTTGAGTGAATGTCGTCATCTGCCGCACGCCAGCGTCTCCTCTTTAACGTCGCGGACGGAGGCTCCTCCAACACACTCTTAATGTCATTAATCAAACACACACTCTCTCCTTCAGGGAACACAATCAGGCAATTTATAGTTCATGCCATCTGTTACCATGACAGCGCACCTGGCCCACTGCGAGGGACTCACGCACGCGCACACACACACACACACACACACACACACACACACACACACACACACACACACTCTCCCAGACACATGCCCACCTCTAAAAGTCCTCTTTATTTAAGAAAAACACTGTTATTGATCCTCAGGAGGGATTAAGAGAGCAGCTGGAAACACAGCAAAGAGGTTTGCTGACTCAAAGCCCAAATCCTTAAATCATCCCCACATATTGTGGGCGGAATTTTCCAGGTTTTCATCCATATGTGAGCCCAGTAAATAAATTGCAGATTTTATAGTGCGTAATATCTATAGCTAGGACTAAATCAAACATGTAGTAGTGTATGAATATATTTAAACTGGGTTTAAGGCCATTGCTAGTAACAGACGTGCAACACAATCCTCCTCATGTAGTGAATTACATAAGATAACCAAAATATTAACCCCACAGCAAACGACTATAACAACAATAAAAAGCAGTTTTTAGTTAATGCCGCCTTTTATTTGGCAAGCAACATAATGTATTTGCCGGCTTTACTGTATTATGATTGTTAGGTACGTGAATCTCACAACACATCAATCTGATTCCAATTCTTGGGGTGACAGTTCCATTCAGAATCGATTCTACCAACCCCAAAACCAGTGAAGTTGGCACGTTGTGTAATTTGTAAATAAAAACAGAATACAATGATTTGCAAATCCTTTTCAACTTATATTCAATTGAATAGACTGCAAAGACAAGATATTTAATGTTCAAACTGAGAAACTTAAATAATCACTAACTTGGAATTTAATGGCAGCAACACATTGCAAAAAAGTTTTTTTTTACCACTGTGTTACATGGCCTTTCCTTTTAACAACACTCAGTAAACCTTTGGGAACTGAGGAGACCAATTTTTGAAGCTTTTCAGGTGGAATTCTTTCCCATTCTTGCTTGATGTACAGCTTAAGTTGTTCAACAGTCCGGGGTCTCTGTTGTGGTATTTTAGGCTTCATATTGCGCCACACATTTTCAATGGGAGACAGGTCTGGACTACAGGCAGGCCGGTCTAGTACCCGCACTCTTTTACTATGAAGCCACGCTGTTGTAACACGTGGCTTGGCATTGTTGTCTTGCTGAAATAAGCAGGGGCGTCCATGATAACGTTGCTTGCATGGCAACATATGTTGCTCCAAAACCCGTATGCACCTTTCAGCATTGATGGTGCCTTCACAGATGTGTAAGTTACCCATATCTTGGGCACTAATACACCCCCATACCATCACAGATGCTGGCTTTTACACTTTGCGCCTATAACAATCCGGATGGTTCTTTTCCACTTTGTTCCGGAGGACACGACGTCCACAGTTTCCAAAAACAATTTCAAATGTGGACTCGGCAGACCATAGAGCACTTTTCCACTTTGCATCACTCCATCTTAGATGTGCTCGGGCCCAGCGAAGCCGGCGGCGTTTCTGGGTGTTGTTGATAAATGTATTTCGCTTTGCGTAGTAGAGTTTTAAGTTGCACTTACAGATGTAGCGACAAACTGTAGTTACTGACAGTGGTTTTCTGAAGTGTTCCTGAGCCCATGTGGTGATATCCTTTACACAGTGATGTCGCTTTTTGACGCAGTACTGCCTGAGGGATCGAAGGTCTGTAATATCATCGCTTACGTGCAGTGATTTCTGCAGATTCTCAGAGCCTTTTGATATTACTGTCAAACTTGGTTTTTCGATAACTTTGATTTAAAACAGTAATAGTAACTGTTGTTAATTTTACAGCAGTTATCATTATTACCGTTACATCCTTAGTATAGTAATACATAATATTATACACCATGAAGGGTTAACACAATAGACTAGAAGAAACACTAACCGATTGGAATGACCCGTGTTAGTTGTACACCGCCTCTCCGTTGTTTGTATTTAATGTATACGTTAAAGTCCTAAAATAGTTTTACGTGTATCTTAGCAAACATCCGTCCGTCAGTTACAGACGTGGGAGGTGTAGGTTTGATCGTTTGGTTTTTCTCCGGCGAATAAGCTAACCCAGCATGATGTTGCAGTTGACATGTGAGTGTGGTGTTAGCATGTAGCTAACATAGCTATGCTGGTGTTGCTTGTCAGGTTCAAACACTGATGACATCTATTAAACAAGACAAGAAGCAAAGAATTAAACAGAGACAGAATTAAATTTGACTCAATTGAGGAGAAAACGTCTGGGCTGTACTTTTGTACAGTCTCCAGCACGCTCTGGCGAAAGATAGTACGCTTCCTCTTTTATTTGGACTTTCCCTGATTACATGGCAACAGCTGTCTCTAAGGGACGTGGGTCGTAAACAGCTATCGCCTTTGGTTACAGAACAGTTCAAAGAAAAGGTCTTAAAATAGTTCACAGAAAAGGTCGTAAAACAGTTCACAGAAAAGGTCGCCTTGAGGGGAGTCGGGCCCTGCTTCCTCTCTGCATTGTTGTTCTTGGGTCACGACCATATCTTTCTGTTGATTACAATACATGAAAGAAACAGAACACCTTCGTGTTGCTTCCCATCCTACACAGTGGAGTTTTACAAGCTTTTGTCTTCTCGCCGGGAACACAAAGTTTTGTGATAACTTAGATACAATTATTCTGACAGCTAACAGAATGAGTTAATGTCACATTTTTTATGTGACAGATGGCATCTACAGTTACGGTGTTAATGTAAAAAAAAGTGGATAAAGTAAAGGCACTCTTCATTTGCGTTAAAGCTACAGACGCACATTGCTAAACGCATTTTAAAACCATCTCAATTCAAGGCTAGCACACGTCCAAGACCCTATTGAGGTACTTCTTGTATTTATTTGAGATTGTTGACAAATAGAACATTTAAATGACATGGAACGATGATAAACATAGGTTATCATTGACGAATAAGCTAACTTAGCACAATGTTGCAGTTGAAATGTGAGTGTGGTGTTAGCATGTAGCTAACATAGCTATGCTAGTGTTGCTAACATTTGTGCCCCGCTCCTTAAAACCTCTTAAGGCCCAAGCTGTTTGTTTACATGCCTTTTTTTATTTCTCTTTGCTATTTGGGCTTATTGGACCCTAATTAGAATACAAACTAAGAATCATCTTTTGATATGATGTACTTAGTCCATAAGTACACACACGTGTACTTCATGTTTAGTGACATGCTAATTCTTATTTTTACACTTTTTTTTTTTTTTTCCAAATTCCATTGTATGTTATACTATTCTAACACCACCAGATGGCAGTATAAGTGTCCACATAAGTGGCCATAAGACCCCAATTCAGTAGTGTACACAATTTTGGAAATAAGAGCTAAAAAAGTGCTGTCCACGCATGTGGCCAACTTAGCCTTTAGAGCAGACCTGGGCAAATTAAGGCCCGTTAAGCTTTTCAATCTGGCCCGCCGAGTATTCCCAAATAATTTTTTTATATCTTTAAGATGGAAAGTGTAGCTGCCATTATGATGTGCAGTGTTGTTTTCTAATGACCGTAGGTATTGAACTATACAAAGTATTTCTATGGTTGGAATCTGTGCTTTTGCATGATATTTTAGTGACTAGTGTTGTCCTGATACCAATATTATTTCGATACTTTTCGGTACTTTTCTAAATAAAGGGGACCAGAAAAAATTGCATTATTGGCTTTATTTTAACAAAAAATCTTTGGGTGCGGCGGACCGGTACTTTTCAGAGGCGGTATGGTAGCGAATATGATTTATTAGTATCGCGGTACTATACTAATACCCGAATACCGTACAACCCTACTAGTTACTATGGTAATCTACGTCACAGCAGGTCAGACGGGGCACCAAGCAGTGTGAGTGTGGCTTGATTGTAAAATATGTCGATTGAGAGGGGGTGTGACGTTCATATGTTCTCAATATTCAGGGTTTTATCGTTCATAGAAACATTTAATATTCCATTCCGTTTTCAAGGCGGTCTGTCATAACATTTTTAGCATTCAATCAGACTTTATTGGGAGGTTTTGTATTAGTTTTCCTAAAAAATAGATATACCAGCCCCCAGACACATTTTTATTCTCTAAATTTGGCCCCCCGAGTCAAAATAATTGCCCAGGCCTGCTTTACAGGTTTAATGTCACTTTGTTGTATGTGACAGATGACATCTGCAGTTACAGTGTTAATGTAAAAAAGTGGGTAAAGTAAAGTTAAAGCTACATTGCGAAACCATCTAAATTCCAGCATCACGACCCCATCGAGGCATTTGAGATTGTTGACAAATAGAACGATGATAAACGTATGTTATGTGAGCTATAATTCCTCGTAATAAGACAATGCCGTACAGGAAGTCATGTGTCGAGCAAGCTGTGAGGGATGGTTTGCGACTATTTTGGTCTGCCAAGGTGCGGCGGCGTCGAGGTCAAAGGGCGCCTCGATGAGCGTGTCGCCGTGACAAATGAAGGCACACTCGGCCTGTCACTTTAATGGCGTCATCACTCTCAAGCCCACGTGACAGCGAGACCACTTTGCAGGAGAAAAATCCCAGCTGGGGGTAATGACAGGTGAACTTTGACCCCCGCTACAACAATGCCGTCCTTCTAACGTTACTATTATTCCGATTGTAATTGTTATTATGATTATTATGATCAAATGTGGTTGTTTCATCCTTCTGGACTGAGCTGAATGTTGTCTCTCTCAGATGGCAGCTGCCCCTCCCGCCCTTCCGACTCGCAACTGGACCTCAGCCACCTGGTTTCCATGGAGACGGACAGCAGAGACGAGGACGTCCCGGAGGAGAGCATCGTGTACCTCTGAAACGAGGACCATCATGGACCTTTCACAAAGTATTTATTGGTGTTTTATTGTTTTAAGGCCCTGCAGACTGTTTTATATTCAAGGCGTGTCTTTAAAAGTGTGTCTTTGTGTGAGCTATAGTAGGTTCCTGCAGGCTCTTTGCGCTCCCCCTGCTAGTCAGCGCCCGTTTATGGGGTGCCGAATGGAAACATTCAGTCACACTTTTCTAGCAGATATTTTGAACATTCAGCTCACTTTTCTCACATTTCAGCTTTAACATTTAAAATGATATTTAACATTTAAATTCAACATGTAGATTTAGATTAAACATTTAGCTTTTACATTTAGATTTAGATTACACATTTAGCTTTAACGTTTCTATTTAGATTAAACATTCAGCTTTAACATTTAGATTTAAAATTTAACATTTAGGTTTAACATTGAGATTCAGGTTAAACATTTGGCTTTAACTTAGATTTAGATTAAACATTTGGCTTTAATATTTAGATTGAGATTAAACATTTGGCTTTAACATTTAGATTTAGATTAAACATTCAGCTTTAACATTTAGATTTTAAATTTTACATTTAGGTTTAATATTGACATTCAGGTTAAACATTTGGCTTTAACTTTTAGATTTAGATTAAACATTTGGCTTTAATATTTAGTTAGGTTTAACGTTTAAAATGTAGCTTTAACGTTTAGATGTTTATTCAACATTTGTATTTAATGGCAAGATTTAACATTCAGCTTTAACTTTTAGATTAAACATTCAGGTTCAAATGCAGCATTTATGTTTAACTTTTAGATTGAACATTTCGATTGAACATTTAGGTTTAACATTTAGATTTAGATTTGGATTTAGTTTCAACATTTAGGTTCAACATGTTGCTTTAGATTAAACATTTAGCTTTTACATTTAGATTTAGATTACACAATTAGCTTTAACGTTTAGATTTAGATTAAACATTCAGCTTCAACATTTAGATTTAAAATTTAACATGTAGGTTTAACATGGAGATTCAGGTTAAACATTTGGGTTTAACATTTAAATTTAGATTAAACATTTGGCTTTAATATTTAGATTTAGATTAAACATTTGGCTTTAACATTTAGATTTAGATTAAACATTCAGCTTTAACATTTAGATTTTAAATTTAACATTTAGGTTTAACATTGAGATTCAGGTTAAACATTTGGCTCTAATTTGGATTTAGATTAAACATTTGGCTTTAATATTTAGATTTAGATTAATCATTTGGCTTTAACATTTAGATTTAGATTAAACATTCAGCTTTAAAGGCCTACTGAAATGAATTTTTTTTATTCAAACGGGAATAGCAGATCCATTCTATGTGTCATACTTGATCATTTTGCAATATTGCCATATTTTTGCTGAAAGGATTTAGTATAGAACAACGTCGATAAAGTTCGCAACTTTTGGTCTCTGATAAAAAAAAACCTTGCCCCTACCGGAAGTAGCGTGACGTTGTCAGTTGTTCACTCCCTCATATTTTCCTATTGTTTTAAACGCAGCTAGAGCTATTCGGACCATTACCCCATTAATTTGAGCGAGGATGAAAGATTCGTGGACGAGGAACGTTAGAGTGACGGACTAGAATGCAGTGAAATACTTTTTTTTTTTTCGCTCTGACCGTAACTTAGGTACAAGCTGGCTCATTGGATTCCACACTCTCTCCTTTTTCTATTGTGGATCACGGATTTGTATTTTAAACCACCTCGGATACCATATCCTCTTGAAAATGAGAGTCGAGAACGCGAAATGGACATTCACAGTGCCTTTTATCTCCACGACAATACATCGGCGAAACGCTTTAGCTACGAGCTAACGTGATAGAATCGTGCTTTAACTGCATATAGAAACAAAAAAAAATAAACCCCTGACTGGAAGGATAGATAGAAAATCAACAATACTATTAAACCGTGGACATGTAAATACACGGTTAATGCTTTCCAGGCTGGCGAAGGTTAACAATGCTGTGCTAACGACGCCATTGAAGCTAACTTAGCAACCGGACTTCACAGAGCTATGATTAAAACATTAGCTCTCCACCTACGCCAGCCAGCCCTCATCTGCTCATCAACACCCGTGCTCACCTGCGTTCCAGCGATCGACGGAAGGACGAAGGACTTCACCCGATGCGTTTGGCGGCCCGGAGACGTAGGAAGTCAAGGTGAGGTCGGCGGCTAGCACGTCTGCTCTCCAACAAAGTCCTCCTGGTTGTGTTGCTGTAGTCCGCTGCTAATACACCGATCCCACCTACAACTTTCTTCTTTGCAGCCTTCATTGTTCATTAAACAAATTGCAAAAGATGTCCAGAATACTGTGGAATTATGAAATGAAAACAAAGCTTTTTGTATAGGATTCTACGGGGTACCATAACTTCCGTTAAACTGACTACGTCACGCGCATACGTCATCATACCGCGACGTTTCAGCCGGATATTTCCCGGGAATTTTAAAATGTCACTTTATAAGTTAACCCGGCCGTACTGGCATGTGTTGCAATGTTAAGATTTCATCATTGATATATAAACTATCAGACTGCGTGGTCGGTAGTAGTGGCTTTCAGTAGGCCTTTAACATTTAGATTTAAAATTTAACATGTAGGTTTAACATGGAGATTCAGGTTAAACATTTGGCTTTAACTTTTAGATTTAGATTAAACATTTGGCTTTAATATTTAGATTTAACATTTAGGTTTAACATCTAAAATGTAGCTTTAACATTTAGATGTTTATTCAACATTTGTACTTAACGGCAAGATTTAACATTCAGCTTTAACTTTTAGATTCAACATTCAGGTTCAGATTTAACATTTATGTTTAACTTTTAGATTGAACATTTCGATTGAACATTTAGGTTTAACATTTATATTTATATTTGGATTTAGATTCAACATTTAGGTTTAACATGTAGATTTAGATTAAACATTTAGCTTTTACATTTAGATTTAGATTACACAATTAGCTTTAACGTTTAGATTTAGATTAAACATTCAGCTTCAACATTTAGATTTAAAATTTAACATGTAGGTTTAACATTGAGATTCAGGTTAAACATTTGGCTTTAACTTTTAGATTTAGATTAAACATTTGGCTTTAATATTTAGTTTTAGATTAAACATTTGGCTTTAACATTTAGATTTAGATTAAACATTCAGCTTCAACATTTAGATTTAGATTAAACATTCAGCTTCGACATTTAGATTTAAAATTTAACATTTAGGTTTAACATTGAGATTCAGGTTAAACATTTGGCTTTAACTTTTAGATTTAGATTACACATTTGGCTTTAATATTTAGATTTAACATTTAGGTTTAACATTTAAAATGTAGCTTTAACGTTTAGATGTTTATTTAACATTTGAGTGTGAATGTTGTCTGTCTATCTGTGTTGGCCCTGCGATGAGGTGGCGACTTGTCCAGGGTGTACCCCGCCTTCCGCCCGATTGTAGCTGAGATAGGCTCCAGCGCCCCCCGCGACCCCGAAGGGAATAAGCGGTAGAAGATGGATGGATGTATTTAACGGCAAGATTTAACATTCAGCTTTAACTTTTAGATTCAACATTCAGGTTCAAATTCAACATTTATGTTTAACTTTTAGATTGAACATTTCGATTGAACATTTGTGTTTAACATTTAGGTTTAACATTTAGATTTATATTTGGATTTAGATTCAGCATTTAGGTTTAACATTTGGATTTATATTTTGATTTAGATTCAACATTAAGGTTAACATTTACATTTAATGTTTAGATGTAACATTTAGATTTAGATTTAGTATTTGGATTGTGATTCAACATTCATACTTAACATTTATATTTAATGTTTAGATTTAAAATTTACACTTAACATTTAGATAAAGATTTAACATTTAGGTTTAGATTTAACATTTAGATCTGTATTTAATATTTCGATTTTGATTTAACATTTAGGTTAAGATTTAGGATTAAGATTTAGATTTAAAATTTAACATTTAGGTTTAACATTAAGATTCAGGTTAAACATTTGGCTTTAAGTATTTGATTTAGATTACACATTTGGCTTTAATATTTAGATTTAACATTTAGGTTTAACGTTTACAACTTAGCTTTAATAATTAGATGTATATTTAACGTTTGTATTTAACGGCAAGATTTAACATTCAGCTTTAACTTTTAGATTCAACATTCAGGTTCAGATTTAACATTTATGTTTACCTTTTAGATTTAACATTTCGATTGAACATTTAATTTTACCATTTAGATTTATATTTGGATTTAGATTTAACATTATGTTTAACATTTATATTTAATGTTTAGTTGTAACATTTAGATTTAGTATTTGGATTGGGATTCAACATTTATATTTAACATTTTTATTTAAAATTTAGACTTCACATGTTAATAAAGATTTTACATTTAGGTTTAGATTTAACATTTAGGTTTAACATTTATATTTAATGTTAGTTGTAACATTTAGATTTAGTATTTGGATTGGGATTCAACATTTATATTTAAAATTTGTATTTAAAATTTAGACTTAACATGTTTAATAAAGATTTTACATTTAGGTTTAGATTTAACATTTAGATCTGTATTCAATATTTAGATTTAACATTTAGATTTAGATTTAGTATTTGGATTGGGATTCAACATTCATAATTAACATTTATATTCAATGTTTAGATTTAAAATTTAAACTTAACATTTAGATAAATATTTAACATTTAGGTTTAGATTCAACATTTAGATCTGTATTTAATATTTACATTTAGATTTAACATTTAGGTTAAGATTTAGGATTAACATTTAGATTTAAAATGTATGTTCATATTTAATATTTAGATTTATGTTACATTTATATTAAGATTCAACATTTAGGGTAAACTTAAACGTGATAAAAGTGAGCTAAAAGTTGAAAATATATCTGCAAATAAATTGTGACTGCATTTTAACATTGGACACCTCGCACCCTTTGCACTTTTTCAATGTGCCACAGAAGGAGAACTTATGTCCAAGTGCCATCATAACATGTAAGAGGCGTCTGTTGTTTATAATAATAATTATTGAATAATGATATGTTGCTATATATTGTATAATGGCCACTATTTGAGGAAATATGGTAATAACAATAACTTACAATTGCCAAGTGTAACAGGGTAATAAGCTGCTTCAGTGCCAATTTAATACAAAATTTAAAAAAATCCATGTAAAAATTTGGTAGTCTAGTCGTGTAATGAACCTTTGGTAATTGAAAAATGCATTGAACCAAAAAATCATACGTACATTTTCAAGACATCAAAAGTTCTTTGTCAGTTTATCCATACAATAATGCTATAATTTATTCAATCCTTGCCAAATGTCGACATTGATATTTTAAAATACAAAATAAAACCAATGAAGATTGTGTCCTTTGACTCACATCCCTTGCCTTTTTTATTACTTTCCGATGTAAGTAATTAAACTGTAGTTTTTTATAGCGTATCTCCTTGTATAAAAAAAATAAATATATATATATATATATATATATTCAATTTAGGATTGTTTTATATAGTCAGGTTTTTAGAGCCCTCCATTTAAATTTGTTTGGTCTTTCAACGATTAAAAATAAAATCCTGTTTGTATTAATGCATTATGGGAGAAAAAACCCTAATATTATTATTATTATACAGAAAAAAAACTATATATAAAAATACAAAAATATCATCATATAAAATATTATCCATGCTTATACATTCCTATAAATCATAGGGGGAAAAAACAATAAGGTTGATATATTTTGTAAAAAAAAAAAAAAAAAAAACTCAGTCTAAGGCATGAAACATTAGTATTAACAATAAATTGACAAATCGCATTGTTTTATTTGGCATTCTGACTAAAATAGTGATTTGCAGCTGTGTATCCCTATATAAAAGATGTATACAGTACAAGCCAAAAGTTTGGACACACCTTCTCATTCAATGTGTTTTCTTTAGTTTCATGACTATTTACATTGTAGATTGTCACTGAAGGCATCAAAACTATGAATGAACACATGTGGAGTTATGTACTTAACAAAAAAAGCTGAAATAACTGAAAACATGTTTTATATTCTAGTTTCTTCAAATTAGCCACCCTTTGTTCTGATTACTGCTTTGCACACTCTTGGCATTCTCTCCATGAGCTTAAAGAGGTAGTCACCTGAAATGGTTTTCACTTCACAGGTGTCATAGTTTTGATGCCTTCAGTGACAATGTAAATAGTCATGAAAATAAAGAAAACACATTGAAATGAGGAGGTGTGTCCAAACTTTTGGCCTGTACTGTGTGTGTATATATATATATATATATATATATATATATATATATATATATATATATATATATATATATATATATATATATATATATATATATATATATATATATATATATATATATTCAATTTAAGATTGTTTTATTATAGTCAGGTTTTTAGAGGCCTCCATTTAAATGTGCTTGGTCTTTCAAAAATACAAAATAAAATCCTGTTTGTATTAATGAATTAGGGGAGAAAAAAACCCAATAATATTATTGTTACACAGAAAAAAACTATATATAAAAATACAAAAATATCACATATACATTTAAATTCATATAAAATATTATATATGCTTATACATTCCTATATATCATTGGGAAAAAAACAATAAGGTTGATATATTTTGGGGGGGAAAACTATCACTCTAAGGCATGAAACATTATTATTAACAATAAATTAACCATATGCATTGTTTTATTTGGCATTCTGACTAAAATAGTGATTTGCAGCTGTAAGACACAGTTCAACAAATAAAAACTTACTTTAGCTCCAGATTTGGCCTGGATGTGAATCATCTGTAAGCTATATAATGGAAGATGTTGTCATGAATCATTGCCTCATTCATCACTCTCAGTCGATGATGTCATCATGCGTTAGAATGTGGATGTGCAGAGGCTTTTTACTATCCCTAACCAGCGCTGTATGGTGTGTATGTAAATACTGTATATAAGGCTATTTATTTCTGCTGTATTTCTGCCACAGGTGTGTTTCTGTTGTTCCTGATGGTACTGATAAAGTGGACTTTTGTTGCAACAGCGTTTGTCCTCTCCTGACTTGAAATAGGACGCCGCGGTGATCCAGGAGGTTGAAAAGCAAATATTTTGAGTGTACTGAGCGAGCGGCGCGGACGTGCGGTTGCCAGCGGTGACAGGCGGGAGCGGCAGGTGTGGCAATATCGCAACACAACACATTAGTGGTGGCTGCTAATAATTTATTTCTGATATTTCATGTCCTCTACTTGTTTACTACATTTCTACAAGTTTGCTTCTTTGATTGAACATAACAAATCATGCTAGCTCAAATGCTATTAGTAGTCTGTTCCAGGGTCAAACACGTTTTATTTTTAAACATTAGCATAACATTTTTATATTTTTGCTTTGCCACACTTTCTTCTCCAAACAAACATACTATAATCCTTTTATCTGGTACATGTTTGGGGATTTTGTTTTAATGATATATATATTTAAAAAAAAAAACATTTTAATACAACTACATTAGTTTTATTTATTTTATTTTTATTATTTATGGGATGTTTTAGGATTATCTTAAAATTAATATTTTTTTATTAAAAAATATTTTTAAAATACATTTTGGTACAGTACACTGTAAAAAAGTTACATTTTTGAAAAAATCTATTTTAAACATAGTTTTAGTTGTATTTAAAAACATATTTTAAAGTATTTTATTACACTGTTAAGTCGAAAATATTATTTAAAAAATATGTTTAAATATTTAAGTCTATATAGCATGTAAAGATTTCTTCAAAAAATATTTCTCAAACTATTTAATTACACTGGACAAACATCAAACATATTATTATACTGTGTTTTTTATATTTATATTATTTATGTTGTTTCGGTTTTATTTAAAATGTATATTCCTAAATAATATTTTATCGCTATTCTGAAAAAAAGTCAGATTTTACAGTAAAAAAACAACTCGGCTCAGTTGCCAGAATTTTACTGTAAAAATAAGTCATACCGTTTTTAAACTACCTGTATAATATTTTGTCATATTACACTGTTAAAAAAGTCTAACATTTTATTTTAAACATTACAGTATATTTAGTTTTATTTAAAACCATTTTTTATATTTGTTTTTAAACTATTTTATTTTTATGCTGTACAAAAGTCAAATATTTATATTATGTATTTTCATAAATATTTTTCTGTTTTATTTAAAATGTATATTTAAAAATTAAATTTTATTACCATTACTAAAAAAGATATATATTACAGTAAAAAAAACAAAAAAAAACTGGCAGCTCAGTCTCCAGAATTTTACCATAAAAACAGTGGTACTGTTTTTCAGTAAATAGTAATTCGGCATTTAAAAAAACATGTTAATTTTACGGTAAAATTCTGGCGACTAAGCGGATAGTTGTTTTTTTACTGTAAAATGTACACTATTTTTTAATCACTTAAAAAAATTATCTGTCTCAAATGTAGTCTCTGCAAGTGAATAATATTTTTTTGTGGCGCCACTGCTGAGGAGCACCATTGGTGGCACCGAGGAAAAGTGTGATGATAACCATAGAGCGTCAGAACCCAACATTGATTAAATGTTGTCAAAAAGCATGTTGTTTCAATGTTGCATTTACGTTGTAGAATATTGGTTGGAAAATGACCAAAATTCAATGGTCGAATCAACGTCGTGAAAAAGCATGTTGTTCCAACGTTGTATTTGCGTTGTAGAATGTTGGTTGGGAAAAAAAAAACAATTTCATTGGTCAAAACTACATCACAACCCGACATTGAATAAACGTTGTCAAAAAGTATGTTGTTTCAACGTTGTATTTGAGTTGTAGAAGATTGGTTGGAAAATTACCAAATTTCAATGGTCAAATCAACGTCAGAACCCAACATTGATTAAACGTCGTCAAAAAGCATTTTGTTTAAATGTTGCATTTGTGTTGTAGAATATTTTGGTTGGGAAAATGACCAAAATTCAATGGTCAAATCAACGTCAGAACCCAACATTGATTGTTGTTTCAACGTTATGTTTGAGTTGCTCAATGTCAAGACCTAATTCAACAAGTTCTCAACGTTGTTTCAATGTCTCATGCCTGCTGGGCAGTCACCATTTAATACAAAGTTGACGCAATATCTGTTTTTAGCATTTTTTTAGATTCAAAAATAGAGATGTCCAATAATATCAGACTGCCGCTAAATGCTTTAAAATGTAATATCGAAAATTATCGGTATCGGTTTCAAAAAGTAAAATGTATGACTTTTTAAAACGCCGCTGTGTACACGGACGTAGGGAGAAGTACAGAGCGCCAATAAACCTTAAAGGCACATAATAATCACATAATATCTACGGCTTTTTACACACACAAGTGAATGCAAAGCATACTTGATCAACAGCCATACAGGTCGCAGTGAGGGTGGACGTACAAACAACTTTAACACTGTTACAAATATGCGCCACACTGTGAACCCTCACCAAACAAGAATGACAAACGCATTTCGGGAGAACGTCCGCACCGTAACACAACATAAACACAACAGAACAAATACCCAGAACCCCTTGCAGCACTAACTCTTCCGGGACACTACAATATACACCCCCCGTTTCCCCCTACCCAAAACCCTGCCCCCCCCCCCCCAACCCCGCCCACCTCAACCTCCTCATGCCCTCTCAGGGAGAGCATGTCCCAAATTCCAAGCTGCTGTTTTGAGGCATGTTAAAAAAAAATAATGCACTTTGTGACTTCAATAATAAATATGGCAGTGCCATGTTGGCATTTTTTTCCATAACTTGAGTTGATTTATTTTTGGAAAACCTTGTTACATTGTTTAATGCATCCAGCGGGGCATCACAACAAAATTAGGCATAATAATGTGTTAATTCCACGACTGTATATATCGGTATCGGTTGATATCGGAATCGGTAATTAAGATTTGGACAATATCGGATATCAGCAAAAAAGCCATTATCGGACATCTCTATTCAAAAATATTAATATGGCCCCCTCATACTTTGACTTCTTCGTATGTGGCCCTTGGTAGAACAAGTTTGGTCACCCCTGAAATAACGTATCAAAAGTGTCGATATTTTGATTTGAGAATCGATATTAGAGCATACACTGTTAACCTGGTATCGACGTCACTCGTGTGCAAGTACGTCACAAGTGAATCATTTCCTGATCTGTGGTTATCATCACATCTTTCTCTTCCACCTTTCTGAGGTAAATGAGACAAAAAGCAAAAAAAAGTCTTTTGAATTTAAGATGATTCAAGCCTTACTTACTTTTACCCTCCTTCTGAGTATTTCTTATATGACTAAAACTTTTATTGTGAAAAATGTTTTGGTGCCCTAAGCACTTTAAACGAGCTTTATTTCACAGCACTTTGATTCCCCCGTAACGTCGCTGCAGATAAAGTGCAAACTGTGTTTTATTCCCTGCACGCCATCCATCATTTTTATCTCCTCGCCGTTAAAATTCAGATTAGCTCGTCTTCCTGGCGACTGCTTTCGGTTCCGAGGCCCCCGAGCGAATCTCCTCCTCACCTAATCAATTCCTGGCCTGCTCCAGCGGGGCTGGGGTTTCATGGAGCGAGCGGCGGCGCGTCACCTCGCCGCGGCTGACTTTTACGAGCTTGAAGGTTTGGTTTCTTTTAGTTTTGTTTCCTGTGCCGTCTTAAGCGTCGCTGCGTGTGTATGCATGTGTCGGCCATGTTTGACATCCTCGTACGTTAGCGGACATGCTAACCCGCTAAAAGATCACTGCGCTTAAAACCTTTTTTTTCCCTGCTTAGTTTGAAACCCTCACATATGATGTGATGTGAGCACTTTTGCTAAGCAACGTCACAACATTGTGAGGGTAAAAATGAAACCAAAGTTAATCATCAAACACCACGCTAACCACTAATTAGCCAAATAGCTGCTATCGTGCTATTCATTCTGAAGTGTTTACCATTTCTAAACTTAGTCCAAACTTATTCTCTAGTTTCCTTTGCTGGTAATGTTTTATTTTCTAATTTATTTATTTATTTTATTATAATGCTTATTAAGGATCGGTACCAAATTCCTGGTACCTGGTAATCGATAGCGGTACCAATTTTTGGTGCTTTTGTATGTGTTAATAAATGTTAATTGTTTAATTACAATTGTATTTTTTTATGTAACTTTTAAAAACAATCTGATTATGATAACTGTGCTGTCCAGTTGTTGTATCTTGTTTTTTATGGGGCGGCATAGCTCGGTTGGTAGAGTGGCCGTGCCAGCAACTTGAGGGTTCCAGGTTCGATTCCCGCTTTCGCCACCCTAGTCACTTCCGTCGCGTCCTTGGGCGAGGCACTTTACCCACCTGCTCCCAGTGCCACCCACACTGGTTTAAATGTAACTTAGATATTGGGTTTCACTATGTAAAGCGCTTTGAGTCACTAGAGAAAAGCGCTATATAAATATAATTCACTTCACTTCACTATTACAACATTTGAGTCTCATTTCCAATGCAGTTGCACTTCCAAGACATTAGAGGGCAGTGCGTTATAGACTATGGTATGTTGTCTAACTAGGAAGTAGCTTTTTCCACAGAGCTGAATATGTTATGTTGCGCCCTACAACGTGTTTATACTGTGAGTATTGCATGTTTTACACACCAGCTGTTTAATTGTAACATTCATCTTAGTTGAAGTTTTCATTACCACATTTGGAGGTGTGGAAACCGCCATGTGCAAAACCCAAAACCGGTGAAGTTGGCACGTTGTGTAAATGGTAAATAAAAACAGAATACAATGATTTGCAAATCTTTTTCAACTTATATTCAATTGAATAGACTGCAAAGACAAGATATTTAATATTCAATTTATTTTTGCAAATAATCATGAACTTAGAATTTAACGGCAGCAACACATTGCAAAAAAGTTGGCACAGGGGCATTTTTACCACTGTGTTACATGGCCTTTCCTTTTAATAACACTCAGTAAACATTTGGGAACTGAGGAGACCAATTTTTAAAGCTTTTCAGATGGACTTCTTTCCCATGCCTTGGGCACTAATACACCCCCATACCATCACAGCGAGTCCACAGAACACTTTTCCACTTTGCATCAGTCCATCTTAGATGAGCTCAGGCCCAGCGAAGGCGGCGGCATTTCTGGGTGTTGTTGATAAATGGCTTTCGCTCTGCATGGTAGAGTTTTAACTTGCACTTACAGATGTAGCGACAAACTGTATTTACTGACAGTGGTTTTCTGAAGTGTTCCTGACCCCATGTGGTGATATCCTTTACACTCTGATGTTGCTTTTTAATGCAGTACCGCCTGAGGAATCCAAGGTCACGGGCATTCAATGTTACGTGCAGTGATTTCTCCAGATTCTCTGAGTATTTTGATGATATTACGGACCGTAGATGGTGAAATCCCTAAATTCCTTGCAATAGCTCGTTGAGAAATGTTATTCTTAAACTGTTCAATAATTTGCCCATGCATTTGTTCACAAAGTGGTTGTTTGTGAATGACTGAGCATTTCATGGAAGCTGCTTTTATACCCAATCATGGCACCCACCTGTTCCCAATTAGCCTGTTCGCAGGCATCAAATTCCAAATGAGCTAATATTTGAAAAAATTGACGTTTTCCAGTTGGAACATTAAATATCTTGTCTTTGCAGTCTATTCAATTGAATATAAGTTGAAAAGGATTTGCAAATCCTTGTATTCCGTTTTTATTTACCATTTACACAACGTGCCAACTTCACCGGTTTTGGGGTTTGTAAGATTGCTAATGCTAATAGTAGCCTGTCTATAGCAAATCCAATGTAAATTTGCATGAAACTCGCTCATTTTGGACGAGAGAAGGTAAACTTTACATTTGAGTGTTTTCTACAAAGAATACTTGATTTGTTGGTGTTAAAAATTGCAACATTTGGCTGAGTGCTGCTTGACTGATTGTCCTTGAGTACTGACGGAATTCAATTGGTGCCTACACCCAAATTTGGTACCCATCCCTAATGCTCGTACATGCTACAGCGAGCCAAGTCAAAGCTAGCAGTAAGAAAGTAGTTTTACATTTTGACTATTTTTCGCCTTTGTAACATACGAGTATACTCCTTTCATCTGGTGTATGTTTTTTTTTTTTTTTTTAAACAAAGTTGTATATAAAACTTTTTTTTTTTGAACAAATATGCAGTATATTTAAATTGAATACATATTTCAAAATAAGGATTATGTTTACACATATATTTTTTCCACGTATTTAAACAAAATGCATGTTTGAAATACATTTCATTATTACTACACTGCAAAAAAAGTAACAAATATTCAAAAATATGGACAAGGTTAGGTAATCAAAAATATTATTATAAGTTTTTCACGGTTTTTAACAGTTTTATCAGGACAAATGTTTCTATAGTGAATATAATTTTACGACAACAGTAACTACCCAGTGAAATCAACTTTAAATGTAATAAGTGTTTTATTAGTCCACGTCTCCATTGTCCCACTAAACTTTTTTTATTTTATTTTTTTTAATACTTCAGTGTTTAAAAATCCCTTTCCAACAATTACAAGTTGTTCTTTTCTCATTACCCGTGGCTGCAATAATGCGGCCACTGTGTGTTTGTTTTAATGAGCCTGGTCCAAATGAGCCAAAAAATAAAAAAACAGTCAAATAAAGAAAAAGGTAATATTGCTGAGTCAGCCTCCTCGGGGTTTCCACCCCCTCTCGCCTGTAATGACTTCTGTAGGCTAAATAAACCTGCCTGGCCCAAATGTATAAATAACAATAAATAACCGCCGTGAGCGCTGCGTTTTATGGCTAAGCAGAACAATAACACAACAATATACAACATATATACACCTTAAAATGTTCCTCCTGGGTGGAATTTACAGAGACACGCTGTAGTCACTCTTATGACCACATGAGAACAACTTTTTTATATTACTTTGGACTTTTTTATCTTTTTGTTTTCGCCACACTTTCTTCTCCAAACTTTGAGAGCTGGCCCCACCAGGAATACATTGGTAAATATTTGCACCTTATTATACTTTTGTAACATACTAGAATATTCCTTTCATATAGTATGTATGTTTTTTTTTAAAATAATATATATATACTGTATATAATGTAAAAAAATATTTAAATATAATAATTAAATTTTTTTAGTGATGCAATGTTTTTGGCTATGTTTTACAATGTAATGTCACCATTATCCTGAAATATTTATATTATCTTATATAAAAAAATACTTAAATATATATACATCAAATTTTGTATTAAAACATATATTTGAATCTATAACAATTTGTTGTATTTCACTGTAAAAAAAAAAAAAAGTCTCAAATAACATGTATTTAGTGTAAATATTGAGTCTTATTTCAAACATATTAGGTTGAAATAGTGAATTAAATTTTATTTAAAAGTTATAATTTTTAAATTATTTTATTATTACACTGTTGGGAAAAGTCTAAAATATTATTTCAAAATATTGATTAGGTTTAAATACTATATTTAGTTTTACTTAAGAAATGTATTTTAAACTATTAGTACGCTGTTAAAACATTGTAAAGTATTTTTAAAACTATGTATTAGGTTGAAATAGCAAATGTAGTTTAAATTAAAAGTTATATATATTTTTAACTATTTTATTATTACACTGTTGGGAAAAAGTCAAAAATATTTCAAAATATGGATTAGGTTTGAATACTATATTTAGTTTGACTTAAAACATGTATTCTAAACTATTATTACACTTAAAACATTTTAAAGTATTTTTAAAATGATGTACAGTATTAGGTTGAAATAGTAAATTTAGTTTAATTTAAAAGTTATATATATTTTTAACTTTTTTATTATTACACTTTTGGAAAAAGTCAAAAATGATATTTAAAAATGTGGATTAGGTTTAAATGTTACATTTAGTTTTACTTAAAACGTGTTTTTAAGCTATTAATATTTTACACTGTTGGAAAAAGTCAAAAATAATATTTAAAAATATAGATTAGGTTTAAATGTTACATGTATTTTTAAACGATTAATATTACGCTGTTAAAAAAAGTCATAAATATTATTTAAAAATTTATATTAGTTAAAATATTTTATATAGGTATACATAGATGTTTTAATAAAATATATTTATTATTATTTACATTATATTATATGTTGATATAGTTATTTTTTAAACTATTACACTGTTAAAACATTTTAAAGTATTTAAAAAAAACTATGTATTAGGTTGAAATAGTACATTTAGTTTAAGTTGAAAGATATATATATTTTTAACTATTTTATTATTACACAGTTGGAAAAAGTCAAAAATCATATTTAAAAATATGGATTAGGTTTAAATGTTACATTTAGTTTTACTTTAAAAATGTATTTTTAAGCTATTGATATTTTACACTGTTGGAATAAAGTAAAAAATAATATTAAAAAATATGGATGATATTTAAATGTATTTTATCTAGGTATATATAGATGTTTTAATAAAAATATATTTATTATTATTTACATTGTGTTATTTATACCTTTTTTTTTGTCTTATTTAACATTTTTATTTCTTAAACTATATTATTTTACTATGCTGGAAAAAAAAATCGGACTTTACGGTAAAAAACAACAACAAAAACAGTCTGCTTAATCGCCACAATTTTATTGTTAAAATCCAATTGATAGGTTTTCCATTTACAGTAATTCAGTATTAAATTCATGTAAATATTACGATAAAATGCTGAGCAGACAGTTTTTTCTATGTAAAATATATATTTTTTTTTCATGGTGTGTACAAATGTCAGGTGATCTCTGCAGTTAAGTAAATGAGGTGTTCGTGTAAAGAATCAATACTGCGTATACCTTGTTGTTGTCGGGGCTGAGGGGATGATGTCAGCCATGCCTTGATGAGCAGGCAGGATGCTGCACTGACATCATCCCTGCATCGCCGCTTCCATTTGCTGCTGAATTATTGACGTGTTCTCCGGCGCTCCCGTTGTTTCCGTACGCCAACACGACAGCGAGCGGGAAGGAAGGACGAGTCACCGCGGTGCGCCGCGACGACCCCGACTTCTCAGAAACCTGATGAGGTGGTCCTGATGAGACAGCACAAGGATGCGTAACGCTCCTACGCCGCCTCATGCCCACCACGAGGCACCTTCCAGCCTTTTATTTCCTTCGCCGCTATAAACAGAACATCAAACATTTTCTACATAGTAAATGATGGAAACATGATTTTATCTGTTCCAGGGTCAAACTGCTCTTATAAAACTGTTATTATATTAACTGTACATAAAATGTAAGTCATTTCCTCGTCTATGGTCCGGCTTGTAACCCTAAAAATAAAACGCTGAATATTTTCACGGCCGTATTCTTCCATGAACTTCACAACGTAAATATGTGACAAGTTTACGAGAACGTTCAGTAACAAATTGTCCGGGAAAAGCTGTGTTGCCGGGCAGAAACACTGATTAATATACACTATATTGCCAAAAGTATTTGGCCACCTGCCTTGACTCACATATGAACTTGAAGTGCCATCCCATTCCTAACCCATAGGGTTCAATATGATGCCGGTCCACCTTTTGCAGCTATTCCAGCTTCAACTCTTCTGGGAAGAGTCTACAACAGGGGTCACCAACGTGGTGCCCGCGGGCACCAGGTAGCCCGTAAGGACCAGATGAGTAGCCCGCTGGCCTGTTCTAAAAATAGCTCAAATAGCAGCACTTACCAGTGAGCTGCCTCTATTTTTTTAAATTGTATTTATTTACTAGCAAGCTGGTCTCGCTTAGCCCGACATTTTTAATTCTAAGAGAGACAAAACTCAAATAGAATTTGAAAATCCAAGAAAATATTTTAAAGACTTGGTCTTCACTTGTTTAAATAAATTCATTAATTTTTTTACTTTGCTTCTTATAACTTTCCGAAAGACAATTTTAGAGAAAAAATACAACCTTAAAAATGATTTTAGGATTTTTAAACACATATACCTTTTTACCTTTTAAATTCCTTCCTCTTCTTTCCTGACAATTTAAATCGATGTTCAAGTAAAATTATCTTTTTTATTGTAAAGAATAAGAAATACGTTTTAATTTAATTCTTCATTTTAGCTTCTGTTTTTTCGACAAAGAATATTTGTGAAATATTTCTTCAAACTTATTATGATTAAAATTCAAAAAAATGATTCTGGCAAATCTAGAAAATCTGTAGAATCAAATTTAAATCTTATTTCAAAGTCTTTTGAATATCTTTTAAAATTGTTGTTCTGGAAAATCTAGAAGAAATAATGATTTGTCTTTGTTAGAAATATAGCTTGGTCCAATTTGTTATATATTCTAACAAAGTGCAGATTGGATTTTAACCTATTTAAAACATGTCATCAAAATTCAAAAATTAATCTTAATCAAGAAAAATTACTAATGATGTTCCATAAAATTATTTTTTTAATTTTTTCTAAAAGATTCAAATTAGCTAGTTTTTCTTTTCTTTTTTTCGGTTGAATTTTGAATTTTAAAGAGTCGAAATTGAAGATAAACTATGTTTCAAAATTTGATTGTCATTTTTTTCGTGTTTTCTCCTCTTTTAAACCGTTCAATTAAGTGTAAATATCATTAATTATTAATAATAACATAGAGTTAAAGGTAAATTGAGCAAATTGGCTATTTCTGGCAATTTATTTAAGTGTGTATCAAACTGGTAGCCCTTCGCATTAATCAGTACCCAAGAAGTAGCTCTTGCTTTCAAAAAGGTTGGTGACCCTTGGTCTACAAGGTTGCGGAGTGTGTTTATAGGAATTTTCCGCCATTCTTCCAAAAGCGCATTGGTAAGGTCACACTGATGTTGGTCGGCTCTCAGTCTCCGTTCTAATTCATCCCAAATGTGTTCTATCGCAGTGGTCCCCAACCACCGGGCCGCGGCCCGGTACCGGTCCGCGGACCGATTGGTACCAAGCTGCGCAAGAAATATATATATATATATTATTTTTTTTGTTTTTTTTGTTTTTTTTGTTAAATCAACATAAAAAAACACAATATAAACATTATATATCAATATAGATCAATACAGTCTCCAGGGATACAGTCCGTAAGCACACATGATTGTATTTCTTTATGAAAAAAATAATAAAAGTCCGTGGGACCAATTTTCAAGCGTTGACCGGTCCCCAGCTACAAAAAGGTTGGGGACCACTGTTCTATCGAGTTCAGGTCAGGACTCTGTGCAGGCCAGTCAAGTTCATCCACACCAGACTGTCATCCATGTCTTAATGGACCTTGCTTTGTGCACTGGTGCACAGTCATGTTGGAAGAGGAAGGGGCCCGCTCCATACTGTTCCCACAAGGTTGGGAGCATGGAATTGTCCAAAATGTTTTGGTATCCTGGAGCATTCAAAGTTCCTTTCACTGGAACTAAGGGGCAACCCCACACCATAATTCCTCCTCCACCAAATTTCACACTCGGCACACACACTCCTGGCAACCTCCAAACCCAGAATCGTCCATCAGATTGCCAGATCAGATCAGTCCAGAGAAGGCGTCTCCACTGCTCTAGAGTCCAGTGGCGACGTGATTTACACCACTGCATCCCACGTTTTGCGTTGGACTTGGTGATGTATGGCTTAGATGCAGCTGCTCGGCCATGGAAACCCATTCCATGAAGCTCTCTGCGTACTGTACGTGGGCTAATTGGAAGGTCACATGAAGTTTGGAGCTCTGTAGTAACTGACTGTGCAGAAAGTCTCTTTGCACTATGCACTTCAGCATCCGCTGACCCCTCTCTGTCAGTTTAGGTGGCCTACCGCTTGGTGGCTGAGTTGCTGTTGTTCCCAAACTCTTCACTTTTCTTATAATAAAGCGCTTCATTTTGTACACCAGGCCAAGTGATTAGGACACCTGATTCTCATCATTTGGATGGGTGGCCAAATACTTTTGGCAATATAGTGTATCTCTCATTTGCCAGGCTTCATTGGTTACTTAGCAACATAACTCAAAATGTGATTGGCGGATTTCCACGAAACTTTCAGGAAATGTCAGGAATGGGATCAACAACATGTGATTGATCAGGATCATATCTACTACAGTACGTTACCTTCAAATAGCTGGACTTCTGTGTCCCCGCCGCTACCCGCAGAGACAAAGAGAGCAGGTGACGAACAAGAGGGTTCACTCTGCCTATTTCATGCCGCAAAGAGTGAACCCTCTTGCCGCCTCTTTGGAAACGACAGACGAACAAGACAAAAACAATTTTAATTCCTCCCTGCGTGTATTTGCTGGGAATTTTTGGTGGGTTTGGTTTGTTGGTTAGCGACATTGCGCAAAAAGTTATTGGCAGATTTTGATAAAAACTTTCAGGAAATTTCCCAAATAGTTTAAGGAACACATGATCAGATTTTGGGTTTGATCTGAATCACAGTCTAGGTTCAGGATTTTTTTTAATTTATAATTTTTTCACAATGGGCGGACAGGGCCTGGCACAGGTTTGCACTGTCTGAATGCTTTTTTACTTATTATATTGTAATTCATGTAATAATATGTTGTATCTAAACAATATGGTAATATACCATATACATACTTGTATTTTTTTTCTTAAACCTGAAGATTTTACAGTAAAAACTGAGCGCTCAGTCGCCGGGATTTTAACATAAATGTATGTTTTTTTACACAAAACCCGTTTTAAAAAAAAAGTGGTACCATTATTTTATTAAAGTCGTTTTTACAGTGCATTACTGTAAATGGAACAATGGTAGCACTAAAAAATTTTAAAGTCAAATTCTGGCGACTGAGCTGCCTTTTATTTTTCATAAAATTCACTGACTATTTTTTTTTTACAGTGCAACTCAAAGAAAATCTATTTGGAAATGTGTCATAATTCTATTTAATATAATAACTATAATATATGTATAAATATATTAAATAGCAATTATTTATATTTTATAATACATTTTTAATTATTATTAATGATTAATTAATTATTAGTCAATTCATTTTATTGGTGTCGATTGATATGTATGTATGTTTGTTTGCATATAAGTATATGTGTGTGTGTGTGTGTGTGTGTGTGTGTGTGTGTGTGTGTGTATATATGTGTGTGTATATATGTGTGTGTATATATGTGTGTGTATATATACATGTATATATATATGTGTGTGTGTATATATGTCTGTATGTGTGTGATGTGTATGTATATATATATATACATATATATAATGTGTCTGTATGTGTATATGTATTTATGTGTGTATATGTATGTGTGTATATATATATATACATATATATATATATATATACAGTATATATATACATGTGTGATGTGTATATGTATATATATATATATATATATATATATATATATATACATTAGTGATGTGTATATGTATATATATGTATATGTGTGTGATGTGTATGTATATACAGTATATATATACATATATATAATGTGTGTATATATGTACGTGTATATGTATTTGTGTGTGTATATGTATGTGTGTGTGACGTGTATATGTGTATGTATATGTGTGTGATGTGTATGTATATATATAATGTGTGTGTATATATGTATGTGTACATGTATTTAGGTGTGTGTATATATATGTATGTGTGTATATATATATGTATATGTGTGTAATGTGTATATATATGGGTGTGTGTGTGTGTATATATATATATATATATATATATATATATATATATATATACAGTATATGTGTGTGTGTGTGTGTAAGTATACATATCTATTTGTTTATATATGTATATAAACTCCCCTTTGAAGGTAGTTTTTTCACTTTTTCTAGGATTTCCTACTAAATTGTGTTGTATCATAAAAGGACAATTACTGTAACTCTTTTGTGTTTGGATTTGACCTTGACTGTAATCTGTTGCTGCTACCACAGTTTACAGCACGACCTTGCAGTCTGCCATCTTGAGTAAGTACTTCATTATGTACACACACACACGCAGGAGACTATATCACCCTGGCATGTATGAAGAGGGATGAGAAAAAGGTGTCATTCATAAAGATGAATACTCCACACAGCATGTAATAGATCAGCCAACATCAGGAATAAAAAAGCCACTAAATGTCTTCCATTAGAGTAGAAACACAACAAGTGCTAACAAAGTGACGGCAGTACAAAACAACTCATGAGGACTCACGAGAGTCACGCTCACAACCTTTAACCCGCTTTTTCACCTCTAAGACGGCACCTCGGCCTCCTGACACGCAACATTTGCAGCATTGCAGGCCAGGTCGCTCACCTGAGTCCGTCCCACAGTGTTGTGTTTTGTTCCTTGGAGACGTTGCAACACAGCCTCGCGTTAATTATTGACTGTGAGGATTCCGCCGTGTGGTTACCATACAACCTGACGACTGCATGGTGGACTCTGTGCGTGTTAGATGTCCAATATGATCGTGTGGGAACAAATCAATGTGGAGCAGCCTTCAGTTGAGACAGTCATGTCTTTGTTTATGTTAGAGATGGGATTTGTGGCTCATGGAAGGGAGACGGTCCTTTCAAAAGATGTTCTAAAGACTGCATCGTCAGTTTGTTTGTTTTTAAAAGGGAAACAATCATTTATATCAATTATATGATAAGATGTGAAGCAGAATGTATTAAATGTACACAAATATTACTCTATTGGTGGGAATTATTCTGAAACATTGGCTATAATGTTATTTTTGCTGTTAATTCTCAATAAAAATAAAGGATAAATACAATTATCTCTCTCGCTCTCTCATTATATATATATATATATATATATATATATATATATATATATATATATATATATATATATATATATATATATACGTACACTGTACATACATATGCACATACATATATACATATGCACACATATATATATATATATATATGTATGTATGTATATATGTTTGTGCATATGTATATATGTATGTGCATATGTATATGTATGGGCATATGTATGTATATATATATATATATATATATATATATATATATATATATATATATATATATATATATATATATATATATATATATATATATATATATATATATATATATATATATATATATATATATATATATATATATATATCCATCCATTTTCTACCGCTTGTCCCTTTTGGGGTCGCGGGGGGAGTGGAGCCTATCTCAGCTGCATATATATATATATATGTATAGATATATATGTATGTATATATATGTATATATATATATATATATATATATATATATATATATACACACTACCGTTCAAAAGTTTGGGGTCACATTGAAATGTCCTTATTTTTTAAGGAAAAGCACTGTACTTTTTAATGAAGATAACTTTAAACTAGTCTTAACTTTAAAGAAATACACTCTATACATTGCTAATGTGGTAAATGACTATTCTAGCTGCAAATGTCTGGTTTTTGGTGCAATATCTACATAGGTGTATAGAGGCCCATTTCCAGCAACTATCACTCCAGTGTTCTAATGGTACAATGTGTTTGCTCATTGGCTCAGAAGGCTAATTGATGATTAGAAAACCCTTGTGCAATCATGTTCACACATCTGAAAACAGTTTAGCTCGTTACAGAAGCTACAAAACTGACCTTCCTTTGAGCAGATTGAGTTTCTGGAGCATCACATTTGTGGGGTCAATTAAACGCTCAAAATGGCCAGAAAAAGAGAACTTTCATCTGAAACTCGACAGTCTATTCTTGTTCTTAGAAATGAAGGCTATTCCACAAAATTGTTTGGGTGACCCCAAACTTTTGAACGGTAGTGTATATACTGTATATATATATATATATATGTATATATATATATATATATATATATATATATATATATATATATATATATATATATATATACATCCATCCATTTTCTACCGCTTGTCCCTTTTGGGGTCACGGGGGGTGCTGGAGCCTATCTCAGCTGCATATATATATATATGTATATATATATATATATATATATATATATATATATATATATATATATATATATATATATATGTATGTATATATATATATATATATGTATGTATGTGTGTGCATATGTATATTTTTTTGTATATAAATTTAAATGTCTGTATGTGTATATTAATATTTATATGTATATATGTTTTTTTGTATTGATTTTTGAAAGTTATGACTATTTAAAATCGGGATGAATAAGAATCGCGATTCGGATATGAATCTATTTTTTGTGCACCCTAACTGTTATACAAGCTGACCACTAACTACTCCAAAATCTAAAGATGCTAATTTACATTTGCTGTCCCATTAACATGGTACTGATTGGCATCAGAGATTAAAAAAAAAAAAACATTAATTTTATTTCCAAAAAATATGTATGTACATTTCGTTTTTTGAAAATTTTGAATCTATTTGAAATCAGAATAAATATAAATTGCAATTCGGATATGAATCAATTTTTTGCGCACCCTAACTGTCATACAAGCTGTACACTGACTACTCTATAGTCTAAAGATGCTAATTTACATTCGATGTGCCATTAACATGGTACTGATTGGCATCAGAGATTAAAATAATAATAATAATAATAATAAAATAAAAGATATATATAATTATATATATATATAAAAAAATATGTGTACATATATATTTTTTTTTATTTTTATTATTGATTTTTGAAAATTATTAATCAATTTAAAATCGGGATGAATAAAAATTGTAATTCGTATATGATTAAAAAATTTGGTGCACCCTAACTGTTATACAAGCTGTACACTGACTACTCTCTATTTTGTACTGTTCATTGACAAGACACCTTGGTAAATCCTCTCACACATGATCGCCTAAATCAATGTTTTTTTTACCCCCCCAAAAAATATGTGCGTTGTTTTTGAGCCGGTGCAAATGGACGTGACCTTTGACCCGAGCAGCGGAGCGTCGAACTCGCACCCCCTGTTGTTACGGGAACCACTCGGAGCTGGTTCCTCACCTCCCTCCCAAGTGTCACACCGGCGTTCCGAATCCCCCCCCTCCCCCGACCCTTGTCCCGCGCCGCCGAGACACCGAGGTGTGACTTTTTACAAAAACACAACGTGCTTCCCTTGATCCGCCCTGGGGATTCCTGTGGCTTTTTGGGCTCATTATCTCGGGCGGTCCGACACTTTGCCCACACACGCACGCTTGGGAGCCTCGGCCCGCAGGAATGTTCCAGACGTGTCGGCTTTAACACCTCATCCCTACTTTTCGCTTCCCATCCACGTGGTCCGCCCAGACGCTCGCTCCGTTTGGATAAACAAGACAAACCTCGTCAGACCTTTTAAACGTTTGCAAAGACTCAAAAAGTGGCTCCCCGAGGGCCCGTAAAGGACTAGGACGTGTCTTCCTCCCGCAAACTTGGGAGTGGCGAGAGGTCCTCCTCCGACGACCACCAGGAAGGGCCGCCGTGTGTTGTTTTTATCCTTTTGGGCCTCTGTCGCCACGGTAACGGCACAACCCCGGCTTCGGAAGAATCTGGACGTTTACAAGTCAAATGATGCGAGGCAGAGGATTTCCCACAATGCAACTGCTGGCCGGTCTGCATGGAAATCAGTCACTGGAGGATGAACGTCTTTGACTGGCGATATTTTCACGTCTGACAGCAACATTTTTTTCGACGATAAATCCTCCAAAGTTAACAAGTTCACTAAGTTTTCTTTCCAAAAAGAAATATCCCTCTAAAAAAAAATGCATTTGTCTGTTCCAGGGTCAAGCTGTCGCCTTTAATGAATCCTTTATTTTCTATCAGGTAGGGTTGGGCTATTAAGCAATATCAATATATATCACAATAGACACGTAATTAGTATAAATAAACATTTTATTCAACACATTTTTTTAATCTTTTTTTTCTTCTATGTCGGAAGAAACCGGAAGTTTCCAAGCAAGGTTGGTTGCATGAGCAAAGGCACTCGCTCTCTGGTAACCGAGCAACACAGGAAGTGATCCGTGGGAGTGACACGCTCACAGCCAATCAGGTAACAGTATCAACTAATCGGGTTTGGTTGCGCCGTCTTGTTGATTGGAATGAGAAGACCTCTACCCCCTAGTTAATGTTGCAATGTCCAATGCCGATAAAGAAATCGACTAAAAAAAAACGCTCCAGTTATCCAAAAATGTGCTAGCTCGATGCTAATATACATTGGCTTTGCTGTTGGCATGCTACCGATTAGCATTAGCGGTTTTACATGGCAAATTCAACACCTCCAAATTTGTTAATGAGGACTACAACTACGATGCACGTTACAATCAAACAGCTGTACAATACTTACAGTGTTGACACTTCTTAGGACACAACAAAAGACTGGATTTAGCAAAAACTTGCAACTTGGACTTGCAACTGTAATTGAGACTCAGAAATGTGATAATGAAACAAGATATAACAACTGGACAGCAGTTTTAACCAGCTTGTTTTTAAATTAGATTTATTATCAAAAGCAATTATAATATTTGATATTTATATTAATATTTTATTAAAACACACAAAAGTACTGAAGATTGGGTATTTATTCCCAGGTACCGGGAATTGGTACCGTATCGGTTTAAATGTGACTGGTACCCATCCCTCCTGGTGCTGGCGCTGGATTGGACAAACAGAGTCATGTGACAGTAGTCTCTCTAACAAAATTAGGCATAATAATGTGTTAATTCCACAACTGTATATATCGGTATCGGTTGATATCAGAATCGGTAATTAAGAGTTGGACAATATTGGAATATCGGATATTGGCAAAAAAAATATTATTGGACATCTCTAATATATATATATATATATATATTAGGGTTGCAACTAACGATTAATTTGATAATCGATTAATCTGTCGATTATTACTTTGATTAATCGATTAATAATCGGATAAAACAGACAAACTGCATTTCTATCCTATCCAGTATTTTATTGAAAAAAAACAGCATACTGGCACCATACTTATTTTGATTATTGTTTCTCAGCTGTTTGTAAATGTTGCAGTTTATAAACAAAGGTTTATTAAAAAATTTTAAAAATGTGCATAGCATAGATCCAACGAATCGATGACTAAATTAGTTGGAAACTATTTTAATAATCGATTTAATCGGATAGCTGTTGCAGCCCTAATATATATATATATATATATATATATATATATATATATATATATATATATATATATATATATATATATATATATATATATATATATATATATACATATATATATATATATACATATATATATCTATATATATATATATATATATATATATATATATATATATATATATATATACAGGTATATATAGTATATATATATATAGTATATATATGTTAGGTCAGGAAAAAACACAAGAGGCTATATCATCCCTACAAACCTGTTTCGCAGGTTTCATTTGATAAAATCAGGGAAACCCAGCAGGGAAACCTGCGAAACAGGCTTGTCGGGATGAAATAGCCTCTTGTGTTTTTTTCCTGACCTAACGTATATATGGTGGTGGTCGGAGGGGCCGTAGGCGCAAATTGGCAGCCACGCTTCCGTCAGTCTACCCCAGGGCAGCTGTGGCTACGAAAGTAGCTTACCACCACCAGGTGTGAATGAATGATGGGTCTTTAACATGTAAAGCGACTTTGGGTACTTAGAAAAGCGCTATATAAATCCCAGGTATTATTATTATTATTATTATTATTATAATAATATTCCGCTCTACCCCGGTATTGAGCATTGTATAACGGATAAACCACAGAATCCTCGACTATATATATATATATATATATATATATATATATATATATATATATATATATATATATATATATATATATATATATATATATATATATATATATATATATATATTTATATTGTGGGAAAAAAATCACAAGACTACTTCATCTCTACTGGCCTGTTTCATGAGGGGTTCCCTCAATCAGCAGGAGATTTTAATAGAAGCATTCACATACCATGGTTTATATAGGACACAGAACGGGTGGGTACAGGCAGGCGTGGGGGCGTGGTGATTGGCTCATGTGTTACCTAGGAGGTGTTTCCTTCTGTGACGGCATGCTGATACAATTTCGCTGCGCTTGTTGAGGGATGACAGGTCTGGGCGGTATATAATAAACAGTTTCTCTTTTAAGCATAGGTTGCATCTTTTATTACCACTGTTGTAAGGTGTGCTGGATGCAAGAATTTGCCATGTTATTGAATATTCAACATTATTGTCTTTGAGGTTCCAAATGTGTTTGCTGAGTTCTGTAGTGTTCCGCAGGCTTTGGTTTCTGAAAGAGGCCTTGTGATTGTTCCATCTGGTTTTGAATTCTCCCTCCGTTAATCCTACACATGTGTCGGATTTGTTAATGTCCTTGCGTGTTACCTTTGCTTGGTAAACGACTGATGACTGTAAGCACCAACCCGTTGAGAGGGCAATCAGGTTTCTTGCGGCAGTTGCAGTCTTTGTCGGGTTCGCCCTGTCTGGTGGTAGACAGCTCCTTTGCAATTGCTTTGTTGTGGTTTGAAATGATTTGTCGTATATTGTTCATACAGCTGTAGCTCATATTGCGCTCTACCACGGTATCGAGCACTATTTTTTGGGGGATAATCTAATTAAGACATGTATATATATATATATATATGTATATTTTTTTAACCTAGGAATTCTCGCGGAACGTATTTTGGACGGGGGCGGGCCGTAGTTTGGGTGACCCCTGCTCAAAGTTATGACAATAAGCTCATTTTTAAATGTTACATTAAAAATACCATTTTATTATCAATCAATTAACATTTACTAACACACACCAAAGTACTGACAATCGGTACCTATTCCCAGGTACCGGGAATTCAAATGTGAACGGTACCCATCCCTACGTCTTCGGAAAAAGTTGCATCATGAGTTGTGGTGACAGTTTTAAAGGTAGATATTTTGCAGCGGAGCCAAGGCTCAATAAATGCGTCCGTGCAGAGCGGGTCCCCAAGCCCACAAAAGCCGAGGGCAGTAAAACCTTTCTTTTAGCGGCGCATCATTTCGCTCCTCATCATTACACGACTCAGAAGTTAACTTCCTGTGACTCATAATGCCTTTTTTTTTTTTTTTTGGTCTCGACAATTTTGCATTTTGACTCCACCGGAGTTCATAACGGTCCGCCTTCATTACGAGCGTTCATCGGCGGGGGGAGGAAAAAAAAAAGCAAACTAATAACCAGCACACGTCGTCTCCGGCCGCCCGGCGTTTTTATTTACGACAACAATTCCTGCTCCCCGGTGAGGGCAGTTTTAGTAAGAGTGTCAAAGCGCTATTTCACTTTTAATGGCCGCCGAGGGGCCGAGCCGCTGAGACGTCTTCACGCCGATACTCTGAGATGATATTTATTTTCCTATCAGGCGGACTCCGTCCACGTGAGGTCCTTTGCAGGACTTATTGATTCCGACGCGCGTCGCTACTAATCGATGCGTGGGCGTACGTGAAAAGGACGAGGCGGAGAAGGCCCGGGGAAAAACGAGTTAAAGTAATAAAACTCAAAGTATGAGTCATCCGCTCGCAATTTGTTTTCTTATTGACGCCGCGGCCTCCAAACAACGAGCTGAAGCAATAAATGATGAATTAGCTTCAAGTGGAACGCCCATATTTGGAAATATGACAGTTTTTTTCTTGGCATTATTGCCTGCTTTTTGTAAGGGAGGCTTCATGCCGATACCGGTCACATGCACTAACTGTATCAATAATATCATTAACAATATATTTAAAAATATCAACACAATATTTAATCTAGTTCATATACGCTTTTATTACATACAATTGTTTCAGAAAAATAAAGTACACTATAACTAGACAAAAAAACCCCACTACTGCTTATTTAAATCATTTTTTGCTAGAGATGTCCGATAATGGCTTTTTTGCCGATATTCCGATATTGTCCAACTCTTAATTACCGATTCCGATATCAACCGATACCGATATATACAGTCGTGGAATCAACACATTATTATGCCTAATTTTGTTGTGATGCATTAAACAATGTAACAAGGTTTTCCAAAATAAATCAACTCAAGTTATGGAAAAAAATGCCAACATGGCACTGCCATATTTATTATTGAAGTCACAAAGTGCATTATTTTTTTTAACATGCCTCAAAACAGCAGCTTGGAATTTGGGACATGCTCTCCCTGAGAGAGCATGAGGAGGGTTGAGGTGGGGGGTTAGCGGGGGGTGTTTATTGTAGCGTCCCGGAAGAGTTAGTGCTGCAAGGGATTCTGGGTATTTGTTCTGTTGTGTTTATGTTGTGTTACGGTGCGGATGTTCTCCCAAAATGTGTTTGTCATTCTTGTTTGGTGTGGGTTCACAGTGTGGCACATATTTGTAACAGTGTTAAAGTTGTTTATACGGCCACCCTCAGTGTGACCTGTATGGCTGTTGACCAAGTATGCCTTGCATTCACTTGTGTGTGTGTAAAGCCGTAGATATTATGTGATTGGGCCGGCACGCAAAGGCAGTGCCTTTAAGGTTTATTGGCGCTCTGTACTTCTCCCTACGTCCGTGTACACAGCGGCGTTTTAAAAAGTCATACATTTTACTTTTTGAAACCGATACCGATCATTTCCGGTATCACATTTTAAAGCATTTATAGGCCGATAATATCGGCAGTCCGATATTATCGGACATCTCTTGTTTTTGTCCTTCAAGTCCTGCAGTGTCCAGGGAATAATTCCCTCCTGTTTAAAAAAACAAAAACAAAGATTTTTGAGAAAATAAAAATATCAATCTAATCACTGTGTATCGACCATATACTGATACTACCATAGGTATCAACACCACCAATGTATGGATCGATCTACTCTCTTCTAACGGTAATGCTGACCTGCCAACAGTTATTATATTATCCTCTCTCCAGACTCTTATTCATGTGCTTGTTAATAGCTGCTTACTTTCACTTTCACTTTTCTCATTACTCAAAGTTGACTACACATATCTATTTCTCGGTGTTGTTTAAGGCTACCTTAACGATTAGATTAGCTATTTGCATCCGTGCTCCTGGTTTGGTCCCGGTGTGTAACATTTCCTCCAGTGATAATAGTACTTGATCATGATACTAAGATACTAAAACCGTGGTTCTCGAACTTTTTTCACAAAGAAAAAAACTTGGCTTTCCTAGTACTATCAAAATTACCAACATAACCCCCCCCACCCCCCAAAAAAAAAAAAAAAAAAAAAAAAAACAGTAGCATAGTAGGCCTAAGTATTCATTAAAAATCAAGACAGAGGTTTTATTTAACAAGTATATTTAATATTTTTGGCCACTGTAATACTACACACAGTTTGAATAGTAACACTGTGTTTAAATATAGCAAAATAAAACTCTATATTTTAATCAAGTAAGTCTTTGGTGTACCACTAGGCCAGGGGTCGGCAACCCAAAATGTTGAAAAAGCCATATTGGACCAAAAATAGAAAATACAAATCTGTCTGGAGCCGCAAAAAATTAAAAGCCTTATATAAATGTTATAATGAAGACAACACATGATGTAAGTGTCTATATTAGCAATTATTAGTGATATTTATTCTAAACATTTTGACAACCTTGATAAACATTAGTAAAATGAAGGCTTCTCAGAAGGTGAGGTAACTCCTGGAAATGACTGGCTTAGAATGGCCAAAGGTATAGATGTATGTCCAAGTTAAAGGAAACGGCAGGCTGTCTTCTTTTAGTGGATTTGTTACAATCTTTGGCAAGCTAGGTAACATTTGCTGCGGTCTGGAACAACATGGCACACAAACAACTATCAGAAATGCAGCCAATATTACATACAGAGAATGTGTCATGAAACATGCAAATATAAATTGAATACACAGAGGACATAAGTAAAGGATATTAAATTAGCTCAAATATACCTACAAACGAGGCATAATGATGCAATATGTACATACAGCTAGCCTAAATAGCATGTTAGCATTGATTAGCTTGCAGTTATGCACTGACCAAATATGCCTGATTAGCACTCCACACAAGTCAATAACATCAACCAAGCTCACCTTTGTGCATTCACGCACAGCATAAAACGTTTGGTGGACAAAATGAGACAAAGAAGGAGTGGCAGCGTCGGAGAAAGTTATACATGTAAACAAACTACGGCGAGTTCAAGGACCGTTGAAATTAGTTGGACAAAAGGGCGCTTGTCAAATACTCTCATCAGTGAAGCAAAGGAGGCACAATGATGCAATATGTACATACAGCTGGCTTAAATAGCATGTTAGCATCGATTAGCTGACCAAATATGTCTGATTAGCACTCCACACAAGTCAATGGTCGATTTCCGAATGTAGGCACTTTTTGGAGTTCCTATAACCATTTTAGTCCCCTGGCCGTTTTTTGTTGTGTTCCGACATACGGGAACTAGGGACTATGGCGCTCAGATCCCAGAACCATTTTACCATTGGAGGGACGGAGGAAGGGATGGATAATTAGTTGAGGGAGTGATGGGTGACTGGTTAGAGGAGTAATGTATTGATGGTTGGTTGGAGGGAGGGGGGGACGTATGGTTGGTTGAGGGAGTGATGGTGGTTGGTAACAGGGATGTTGGATGAATGGTTAGTTGGAGGGTCGGCTGGCTAGTTGGTTGAGGGAGTGATGGTTGGTTGGTTGCAGGGATTGTTGGGTGGATGGATTATTAGTTGGAAGGCAGGGAGGGATAGTCGGATGGAGGGAGGGATTGTTTGTATGGAAAGAGGGTTGGTTTGTTGGAGGGAGGCAAGGAAGGAATGGATGGATGAATATATGGTTGGTTGGATGAATGGTCAGTTGGCGGCATTGATGTATGGATGGTTGTTAGTTAGATGGGTAGTTATTTGGAGAAAGGTGGGGATAGATGGATGGAGGGATGGATGGTTAGTTGGAGGGAGGGATGGAGAGATGGATGGTTAGTTGGTGGGAGGAATTGTTTGGATGGAAAGAGGGAGGCTTCGTTGGAGGGAGGAAAGGTGGGATGGATAGTTAGTTGGTGGAGTGATGGTTGATTGGTTGGAGAGGTGATGGATGAATGGATGGTTAGTTGGTTGGAGAAATTATGTATGGTTGGTTGGAGGGAGTAATGGATGGTTCTTGGTTGGTTAGATGGATGGTTGGTTGGGTGGTTGGTTGGTTAGTTGAGGGCATAGTAGATGAATGGTTGTTTGGTTGGTTGGTTAGTTGGTTGGTTAGTTGGTTGGTTAGATGAATGGTTGGTTGGAGGGAAGCACGGGAGGGATAGATGATGAATATATTGTTGTTTGGATGAATGGTCAGTTGGAGGCAGTTATGTATGGATGATTGATAGTTAGATGGGTAGTTCTTTGGAGGAAGGTAGGGATAGACGGATGGAGGGATGGATGGTTAGTTGGATGGAGAGATGGATGTTAGTTGGAGGGAGGGATTGTTTGGATGGAAAGAGGGATGGTTTGTTGGAGTGAGGAAAGGTGGGATGGAGGGATGGATAGTTAGTTGGTGCAGTGATGGTTGATTGGTTGGAGAGATGATGGATGAATGGATAGTTGGTTGGTTGGGTAAATGATGGATGGTTGGTTGGAGGGAGCAATGGATGGTTCTTGGTTGGTTAGATGAATATTTGGTTGGCTGATCGAGTGGTTGGTTGGTTGGTTAGTTGGAGGGAGTGATAGATGGATGGTTGTTGGTTGGTTGGTTAGATGAATGGTTGTTTGGAGGGAGGCAAGGGAGGAACGGATTATGAATATATGGTTGGTTGGTTGGATGAATGGTCAGTTGGAGGCAGTGATGTATGGATGGTTGTTAGTTTAATGGGTAGTTATTTGGAGGAAGGTACGTATAGATGGATGGGGATGGATGGTTAGTTGGAGGGAGGGATGGTTGGATGGAGAGATGGATGAATGGTTGGTGGAGTGGTGGTTGAATGGTTGGAGAGGTGATGGATGGTTGGTTGGAGAAATAATGGATGGTTGGTTGGAGGGAGTAATGGATGTTTTTTTGTTGGTTGGTTGGTTGGTTGGTTAGTTGGAGGGAGTGATAGCTGGATGATTGTTGTTTGGTTGGTTGGAGGGCAGCAAGGGAGGGATGGATGGATGGATGAATATATGGTTAGTTGGATGAATGGTCAGTTGGAGGCAGTTATGTATGGATGGTTGTTAGTTAGTTAGTTAATTAGTTAGTTAGTTAGTTAGTTGGTTAGTTAGTTAGTTAGTTAGTTAGTTTGTTTGTTAGTTAGATGGGTAGTTATTTGGAGGAAGGTAGGGATTGATGGATGGATAGAGGTATGGTTGGATGGTGGGATGGATAGTTAGTTGGTGGAGTGATGGTTGATTGGTTGGAGAGGTGATGGATGAATGGATGGGTGGTTTGTAAGTTGGTTGGAGGGAGGATGGATGGTTCTTGGTTGGTTAGATGGATGGGTGGCTGGTATGGTTGTACAAACTGTTTTGTTAGTTAGTTAATTAGTTAGTTAGTTAGTTGTAAGAGGCCAAAGTTAGTTAGCACAACTGTGCTAACATATCTTAATTGCTGTTGGCTAATTAGATTCTGTTAAAACCGTTTCCAAGTCCAGGGAACAAAATGTACAAGATGAGTGTTGTTTTTATTCATCACTTCATGTCACACCTTTTCATTTTAGTGCCAATCCCGTACAAAACGTCTTTATTGATGAATTCATGTCAGCTGTTTGATTGACGACGGCGTAGAAATGACAATAATTTGATCGTCCATCAAGCAGTCATGAAAACACCAGACTGACACACTTGTTTACTGCTCGGCTCTCCATGTTGCTGGTTAAGCACTGGAAGTGGATGATGTATAATTATGCACTGCTATGAGGATGAAAACATTCCTCTAAAAGCATCAATTCAGTTCAACGTCCTTTCAAGTGGACATTTTAACGACATGTGCAGGCTTGGACCGGAAGCGGGGAGGCTGTCAGCGGCGTCCTCCCCTCGCCGGTAAGTAGGTCCAAACAAACGACAGGTCAGCTTGTTTGGTTTTCTCTTCCTCAGCCCCGTGGCCGTGGCTCCCCTCTGTTGCCGTGGTAACTCTGCTCCAATGGGAGCCGGGGAGGAAGTTGTCCACATCTGGGCCATGTCGGAGGGTTAACAATTTTCCCGGGGAGCTGTCCGTTCATTTCCTGTTCCCTGCGTCAACGTTGGTTTCTTTCAAGCGTGATTGCGTTATCCCGCGGTTACCATGACAACACTGACCCCAGCCGCCACCACCTCTTAAAGCTGTGAATGGAGCTCAATGCAGGACTAAAACCGTTCTCTGCGTACTTCATCCTCCTAATTCCTGGGAATATTCTCTTTCATTCTCGGTACACTCCAATATTAGTTCATGCTCAAATACTAGATAGGACAGTGTGTATTTATCTAACACGCACAGGTAATTAAAAAAAAAATCAATGGACAGCCTCTAAGTAATGTTTCCATGCCAACAAAGCAAGCACGCCTGATAGAAAGTGCTCAAAAGTAGGGCTCCACTTTGCAAAATGCACTAGCTAGATGCTAATTTACATTGAATATGCATACTTGCCAACCCTCCTGATTTTCCCGGGAGACTCCGGAATTTCAGTGCCCCTCCCGAAAACCTCCCGGGGAAACCATTCTCCCGATTTCCACCCGTACAACAAAATTGGGGGCGTGCTTTAAAGGCACTGCCTATAGCGTCCGCTTTTCCTCCACACAAACAACGTGCCGGCCCAGTTCACACACACAAGTGAATGCAACGCATACTTGGTCAACAGCCATACAGGTCACACTGAGGGTAGCCGTATAAACAACTTGAACACTGTCACAAATATGCGCCACACTGTGAACCCACACCAAACAAGAATGACAAACACATTTCGGGAGAACATCCGCACCGTAACACAACATAAACACAACAGAAAAAAATGCCCAGAATCCCTTGCAGCACTAACTCTTGCGGGACGCTACAATACACACACCCCACACCCCATCTCCCGAATTCGGAGGTCTCAAGGTTGGCAAGTATGTGGATATGTCATATGCATGCTACTTATTAGCATCAAGGACTTCAACACTTCCAAATCGGGTAATCAGAACTATAACTGCTGCAAAAGGGCTGGGCAATAAAACGATATCAATATAGGCGCAATAAAAAAATGCGCTCGATAAAATGTTCGTTTTTTTTAGAGATGTCCGATAATGGATTTTTTGCCGATATCCAATATTCCGATATTGTCCAACTCTTGCTTACCGATTCCGATATCAACCGATGCCGATATATACAGTCGTGGAATTAACACATTATTATTATGCCTAATTTTGTCGTGATGCCCCGCTGGATGCATTAAACAATGCCAATGCAAACAGTGCCAACTTCACTGGTTTTGGGTTTTGTAAGTTATGTGTTGCGTACCTGCAAATGAGACTCGGGGGTGGTCTTGCTCATTTAGCCCTGCAAGACAAAACGTTGCTCGGCAAGGCTGGCGGACATCAATGGAGGGTCTAATGGGCCCGGCAGGTTCCTCTCTGCCGATGCCTCCTGACAACACAACTCTCCAAAGGCCTCATTAGCTTGACCATTAAGCCCAAAGGGCGAAGGAAGAAAACCGACAAATATTCCTGGCCGTGTGTGCTGGCACGCAGGAAGTACATCCTCGCTATTTCCTATGAATTACGGCTGCAGAAAAAAACCCGCATTGATCGTTCCGCAAAACGGCCTCGATGCTTTGCCACGAGGCCTTAAAACGCGCGCGTGGGAGAAGAGCGGGTCGCTTTGAAGAAAGACGAGGAGGGGGAATTCTGCAGAAGGAAAAGAAAAAGATGTAATCCCCGAAACACGCGAGAGGCTGACATAAATAAACATGGCGGCAAGCGTTTGAAAGGGATGGAACCCGCCCGTGCAGCATAGGAAGATTAGGAAGCAAAAGTGCGCGTCGGGAGCGACGTTACTCCCACTGGCAGCCAAGGTGCGCACGCTGGACGCTCGCCATTTCCTGGGCCGTTTCCCCTGTGACATTTCGGACATGCTGGATTGTGAATGGGAAAGAATCCACTGTGTTGGAAATAAATGTGCTGGCACACCTGGCAGATACTGTGGGTCAGGGGTTCTTAACCTTTTTCACCTCGGGGCCCAACTTTTCCACTACAGAGGATCCACTCAAATATTAACACTAGTAATGTTACTATTAATTTTAATCTTATTCAGTAATTGCATTATGATTTTTTTCTAAATGTAAAACACTTCCTTGTGGTCTTCATCAGTGGTCCCCAACCGTCCGTGGACCGATTGGTACCGGGCCGCACAAGAAATGTAAAAAAAAATTTAAATTTTTTTTTTTAAAAATTAAAAAAAATTATTAAATCAACATAAAAAACACAATATATACATTATATATCAATATAGATCAATACAGTCTGCAGGGATACAGTCCGTAAGCACATGATTGTATTTCTTTATGACAAAAAAAAAACAAAAAACGTACAACTCTACCGTACAACTCTTCTACATACACACAGACCTTTCATTGACCTTTCATTAACGCCAGCTAATGGGTGCCATTTTGCGGTCCTTATACACACACCATGATAATACTCGTATGTTTAATGCGCCGACAATCCACCAAGCGGTGCGGCTTCATAGCTTACCAAAGTTGTCCTAAAAACGTTTTGACAGATTTTTTTTGAGCGCCGTGTGTAATGTTCTGTATCAGTGGTCCCCAACCACCGGGCCGCAGTTGGTACCGGGCCGCACAAGAAATTAGAAAATGTTGTTTTTTTTTTTTTTTTTAAATTAAAAAACACAATATATACATTATATATCAATATAGATCAATACAGTCTGCAGGGATACAGTCTGTAAGCACACATGATTGTATTTCTTTATGAAAAAAAAAAAAAAAATTTTTTTTTTTTTTTTTTAAAAAATACAAATTTTCAAGCGTTGACCGGTCCGCAGCTACAAAAAGCTTGGGGACCACTGTTCTATATTCTCAATTAGAGGTGTCCGATAATGGCTTTTTTGCTGATATTCCGATATTGTCCAACCGTTATATATCCGATATCAATCGATACCGATATATACAGTCGTGGAATTAACACATTATTATGCCTAATTTTGTTGTGATGCCCCGCTGGATGCATTAAACAATGTAACAAGGTTTTCCAAAATAAATCAACTCAAGTTATGGAAAAAAAATGCCAACATGGCACTGCCATATTTATTATTGAAGTCACAAAGTGCATTATTTTTTTTTAACATGTGTCAAAACAGCAGCTTGGAATTTGGGACATGCTCTCCTTGAGAGAGCATGAGGAGGTTGAGGTGGGCGGGGTTGGGGGGGGGGGTAGGAGGGGGTAGCGGGGGGTGTATATTGTAGCGTCCCGGAAGAGTTAGTGCTTCAAGGGGTTCTGGGTATTTGTTCTGTTGTCTTTATGTTGTGTTACGGTGCGGATGTTCTCCCGAAATGTGTTTGTCATTCTTGTTTGGTGTGGGTTCACAGTGTGGTGCATATTTGTAACAGTGTTAAAGTTGTTTATACGGTCACCCTCAGTGTGACCTGTATGGCTGTTGACCAAGTACGCATGCATTCGCTTGTGAGTGTGAAAAGCCGTAGGTATTATGTGACTGGGCCGGCACGCAAAGGCAGTGCCTTTAAGGTTTATTGCCGCTCTGTACTTCTCCCTACGTCCGTGTACACAGAGGCGTTTTAAAAAGTCATACATTTTACTTTTTGAAACCGATACCGATCATTTCCGATATTACATTTTAAAGCATTTATCGGCCGATAATATCGGCAGTCCGATATTATTGGACATCCCTATTCCCAATGGAACATTTCAAGTTTTGCTGTCGTTTACTGCCATCAGAGTGCAGTCTGCACGTATCTCTTATGTGTGGCTGCCATCTACTGGTCACACTTATCATTACACCATGTGCCAAATAAAATAGCTTCGAGGTCGGTAAGCCCAACGAGAATTATGCCGTACATTAGGCGCGCCGGTTTATAAGGCGCACTGTCGATTTTTGAGACAATGAAAGTCTTATAGTCCGGAAAACACGGTAGTTTCGTTTTCTGGAAGGCTCTAATTCGTTGTCGGTGTGAACAGAAACACGTCGTCGCCATTCGGAAGCTTGCAGCCGCTGATGTATTCTAAGGGGGCGTGTGTTTAAACACGCTCACGTCAAGGTGATTTTATTTGCATATTTAAAGGCACACACACACACTTCCTGTCAGCCTGCAGACACTGACCCAATGTCTGCCTGTGAATCGTCTATTTTTCCCGCCTCTGACAGCTGGGGGGCGGGGGGGGGGGGGGTGCAGCAGTGACAGCTGTCCCGCCTAGCAACACAACACTGGGACCTTGTGCCCGACTCCCTCCGCTCGTCCACCGTGTCGTCTCGCTGCTCCGCACAGCTTGTTTTTGTGTTTGCAGTGTTTACATTCTCCCACATCGCCGCTATCTCTTCTCACCAGAGTAGGCACCTCGTAAAAAAAAAAAAGAAATGACGGAGAAGGAAACATCTCCATCTCCGGCCAGCCGTGGCTTGTTAACTGGAACAATTGATTCCTACGCAGCCGCACGCACGTATTTGTCTCGGGGGGGGGGGGGGGGGGGGGGGCAGCGTGAACCGGGAATGATGTTCTGGAACGCACCAGGATGACCTTTGACCCCACTCAGGCGCTCACTTTAAATCAAGCGTTCCAAGCGGGGGTGAAAGGCAAAGTGATGCTGCTCCTGGCGAACATGGCCGGCGTGATGTTGCCAGGAGACGGCGAGGGACGAAGCTAATCCAACCAGCGTGTTTCCTTCTTCAACAATCCTTCCTGCTGCTGACTGTACGTGCAGCAAACATGACCGAATACCATCAATATGTGCTTGATTGTGTCGCCAGTACAGCCTTGTAGACACGTCACAACAATAAGACACCGTGGGAACAATTCCACGTTAGCACCTGGCCTACCTTGTTAGTGGAAATATTCAAATAACACTCTTTGTTTGGGGTTGTGCCATAAAAGAAAGTTTATGCTCTTCAGCTTTTATTTTATTTTTTTCCAAATATACATATTACTCGGTGGCCTAGTGGTTAGAGTGTCCGCCCTGAGATCGGTAGGTTGTGAGTTCCAACCCCGGCCGAGTCATACCAAAGTCTATAAAAATGGGACCCATTACCTCCCTGCTTGGCACTCAGCACCAAGGGTTGGAATTGGGGGTTAAATCACCAAAAATGATTCTAGCTGCTCACTGCTCCCCTCACCTCCCAGGAGGTGATCAAGGGTGATGGGTCAAATGCAGAGGATGATTTCGCCACACCTAGTGTGTGTGTGACTATCATGAGTACTTTAACTTAATTAACACCACAAAAAATAAATACATATGTATATATATATATATATATATATATATATATATATATATATATATATATATATATATTTATATATGTGTATATATACATGTATATGTATATATATACATATATATATATATGTGTGTATACTGTATATATTGAAATAAATATATATTTATGTATATATATATTTATGTATATATATATACATATATATATATATATATATATATATATATATATATATATATATATATATATATATATATATATATATATATATATATATATATATATATATGTATATATATATATTATAACAGTGACGTGCGGTGAGGTTCATGGCTGGTGAGGCACGGACTTCATCACAGTCAGATTTACAAACATATGAACCCTAAAGAGTATCTTATTCACCATTTGATTGGCAGCAGTTAACGGGTTATGTTTAAAAGCTCATACCAGCATTCTTCCCTGCTTGGCACTCAGCATCAAGGGTTGGAATTGGGGGTTAAATCACCAAAAATTATTCCCGGGCACGGCGCCGCTGCTGCCCACTGCTCCCCTCACCTCCCAGGGGGTGATCAAGGGGATGGGTCAAATGCAGAGGACAAATTTCACCACACCTAGTGTGTGTGTGACAATCATTGGTACTTTAACTTAACTTTAACTTTACACATAGAAACTGTAGCACACAAAAAAGCACATTTAATAAAAAAAAACGTTATTATGGTCTTACCTTTACTTATAAGTGCGGGAACAGTGGTGTTCGTGTTGGAGGAGTTGTAAATGAATGAAATATGAAATCCGTGCTGCAGTCTGCAGGTGTACCTAATGTTGTGTCCCTGCGGTCGTTCGCAGCTCCTCCGGCGCGAGCATTGTTGTTTTTGCACTTTTTGGCTTCTTGTTAAGTGACTTTTTTTTGGGTGGATTCGGTCTTGCACGTGGAGGGTTTGGGTGTGGGCTTTGGTTGGTGTGACGCTCCGTATTGCTATATGAATTATATTATACATTTCCATAGTTTAGTTAGCTGAGGTATATAATGTACAGTGTATTTTGTCAACAACTGTATGTGTGTCACGTATTTATTGTGCTGAACGATCATAAAACTGCTGCGAAGACGCACTGTGAGAGGCTCGCCTCATAACCCCGCCTCCTGGTGCCAAGCAACTCCGCCGCAGAATGCACCGCCCGACGGGAGCGTCACACCAACCAAAGCCCACACCCAAACCCTCCACGTGCAAGACCGAATCCACCCAAAAAAAAGTCACTTAACAAGAAGCCAAAAAGTGCAAAAACAACAATGCTCGCGCCGGAGGAGCTGTGAACGACCGCAGGGACACAACATTAGGTACACCTGCAGACTGCAGCACGGATTTCATATTTCATTCATTTACAACTCTTCCAACACGAACACCACTGTTCCCGCACTTATAAGTAAAGGTAAGACCATAATAAGGTTTTTTTTAATTAAATGTGCTTTTTTGTGTATATATATGTATATATATATATATATATATAAAATTGCAATTGCAATTGCAAGTGTAAACTACACTGTCACTACCACGCCAGTCCACTAGGCGGACCATCTTTCTCCAGTGACCATAAATCGGCCCTGCCTAGTTTAATGCTAGCTAACGTGTGTCGTCCTCCTATTCTTCTTTCTCTCAGGTCAGTAAAATGTCGAGAAATATTTATGAGCACTGCAGATTAAATTGTACATTATTGGTGTAAGTTTCGTTGGAGAAACGTTTCTAGGGCTTACTTCCGTGTAAAATGTCAAGTGGATGAAGCTAGGTAGCTTAATGCTAACAGCTAATGCTAGCGGAGACAGCTAGAATGAACATTCAATTCATTGCACTAATTCTGCAATAAATGATTACTGGTGTAACACAATTACACGTAATACAACTTCATTAATTGCCCTCTTTTTTTAAATAAGCTATGTAGAATAAAAACCGCACTACAACTTGTTGGCAATATTGAGCCTTGCAAAGTGTACAGTTGTGTTGTTTATTTGTTAATGTATTCTGTCATTGCAATTAATAACCTTATTAAATGATTATGTTTTATTTTCTTTCCTGCAGCTTTCAAAAAGAAGTTACTGGAGCCCAGAGAAACTACAGGAACTTTCCTCTTTTAGGTAACTGTGACAGGGTGTGGTTGTGTGTTGATGGAGCCTCCTGCAGCAGCAGCAGACTGTGTTAATTACACATCCATGGCCTCCTCCTTTAACTAAACAACACATTCTTTGTCCCGCTGACAAGCCTGCGGTGCCAGTGATCTGGGACCGAGGCGGGGGTCGTGGAGTGCATCGGTCCAAGGTCCACCATTGAATATCTGTCGGTGGTGGGGATAGTGTGCAAACATCGTAAATATTTGAAAATGTGGATAAAGAATCAGTAGACAGTGAAAACCTTCGCCTCCACGTCGAGGAACCTTTGGAAAACCGTCGAAAATGTCGCACAAAGTCACGTCATAAGACCTAGCCTACTTAACTTCGTTTTACACTTAGAATGTACCTGGTAGTTTGCTTATTTTTACACTTAGGACGGTTTAGGAGGCTGTGCAGCAGGGCTGGAAAATGTATCCCGATATACGTTTTTTCGTAACGGTTGATATAGATGATTATTGGTATTTTTTGTGTGCGTCCAAAATTAAGGAGCATGAGAAAAATATATTAAATGTAAACGTTCTTATTTCTAATGTAACCTTCCTCTGATTTTAAGTGCACCCACTTTTTCCACATTTTGGATGTATTCCGAAATGGAATAAATCCATTTGTGTCCTCAAAATTCTACACACAATTACCCATAATGACAATGTGAAAAGTAGTTTTTTTTTGTGTGTGTAAATGTATTCAAAGTAATAAAAATCTTATGTACATATGTATGCACTTACAATGTACCTGGTAGTTTGCTTGTTTTTACACTTACGACGGTTTAGGAGGCTGTGCAGCTGGGCTGAAAATTGTATCCCGATTTTTACGTTTTTTTCGTCACGGTTGATATCGATGATTATTGATATTTTTTGTGAGCGTCCAAAATTAAGGAGCATGATAAAAATATAATAAATGTAAACATTCTTATTTCTAATGTACCCTTCCTCTGATTTTTAAGTGCACCCGCTTCACTTTTTCCACATTTTGGATTTATTCCAAAATGGAATAAATCCATTTGTGTCTTCAAAATTCTACACACAATTACCCATAATGACAATGTGAAAAGTTTTTTGAGGACACAAATGGATTTATTCCATTTCGGAATAAATCCAAAATGTGGAAAAAGTGTAGCGGGTGCACTTAAAAATCAGAGGAAGGTTACATTAGAAATACAAATGTTTACATTTAATATATTTTTCTCATGCTCCTTAATTTTGGACGCTCACAAAAAATATCAATAATTATGTGCAAATGTATTAAAAGTACAAAAAGTCATATGTACATATGTATGCACTTACAATGTACCTGGTAGTTTGCTTATTTTTACACTTACGACAGTTTAGGAGGCTGTGCAGCAGGGCTGAAAACTGTATCCCGATATATGTTTTTTCGTAACGGCTGATATCGATGATTATTGATATTTTTTGTGAGCGTCCAAAATTAAGGAGCATGAGAAAAATATAATATATGTAAACATTCTTATTCCTAATGTAACCTTCCTCTGGTTTTAAGTGCACCCGCTACACTTTTTCTACATTTTGAATTTATTCCGAAATGGAATAAATCCATTTGTGTCCTCAAAATTCTACACACAATTACCCATAATGAAAATGTGTGAAGTTTTTTTTTGTTTGTGTGTAAATGTATTAAAAGTAAAAAAAATCATACGTACATATGTATGCACTTGCAATGTACCTGGTAGTTTGCTTATTTTTACACTTACGAATGTTTAGGAGGCTGTGCTGCAGGGCTGAAAACTGTATCACAATATATGTCTTTTCGTATCGGTTGATAGCGATAATTATTGATATTTTTTGTGAGCGATCAAAATTAAGGAGCATTAGAAAAATATAATAAATATAAACATGTTTATTTCTAATGTAACCTTCCTCTGATTTTAAGTGCACCCGCTTCACTTTTTCCACATTTTGGATATATTCCGAAATGGAATAAATCCATTTGTGTCCTCAAAATTCTACACACAATTACCCATAATGACAATGTGAAAAGTATTTGTTTTGTGTGCAAATGTATTAAAAGTAAAAAAAAGTCATGTGTACATATGTATGCACTTACAATGTACCTGGTAGTTTGCTTATTTTTACACTTATGACGGTTTAGAAGGTATGCAGCAGGGCTGAAAACTGTATCCCGATGTACGTTTTTTCATATCGGTTGATATATACTATAACGCTGAATTAGCCCTGGACTTGTTTCTTTGCAATGAGATGCAGATGGAAATCAGCCTTTGGCTACAATCGGTCACATTTATATTGTATATGTTCATTAATGTGCATTGTATCATGTCACAAAGTTATAAAAATATAACAAATGGAAAATTCCTATGTGGAGTTGTATTGTATATCTATAAACAATCTTATTGGTGTGTCTCGTGGGCCAGGCGTAAGTTACATTTCCGGAAACTTCCCGGAAATTTACCACGGGAAGTTAAGATCGGGAAGTTTGGAAATTTTGACCATTTTTTGATTATTCAAAGTTGGACACCGTCCATCTTATTCTGTAGAATAAAATGAGAAGCTTGTAAAACACTAATGCAATGCCACACACAGATATACATAGTCAGCTAAACAATTGGAGTAGTCTTTAAAAATATTTTACTGATGGACAAATGAATAGAAATAGGCTAGATGAATAAATGAACACTCAATCAGCATGCTAAACCAAACTATAAACTTACATTTTTGTATGACAACAGAATGGGTAGCAGAACAAGGCAGAGGAAACTACACATTTTGATTTAGTATTTACTAGTTGAACTTTACAGATCACAAAAAAGGTCAATTTGGATCGCTAACATTGTTAGCATAATTGAATGGGATTTAACATAGAGAAAATTACCATCACGGCTAACGGAGAAATAGGTGGTACATAAACCGAGCTAGCTAGAGATATTGGCCCCAAAATCATTTCACAAGTACAGGAACAGCTAGCTAGCTTGAGTGGAAGTCTGCTGGAGTAGTCTACAGTCATACAGTAACAAGCAATTACACCTCTATTAAACTTAAATACCATAGATCAAATATGTTTACCCCAGTAATATCATCAAAACTTACCTGACTGGATGAAGTCCTTGGGCTCAAATACTAGTGTGGCCTGTAGTGTGTAGCATGCTGGGAATTTTCTGTGGAAGAATGCACCGCACATGTGATGGAGGAATACACAGTGCAGGGTTGAAATTCAACTGAATTTGCATTAAATCAGGTTGTTTTAGCTAATAATCATGTTGCGTTCAATGTTTATTCCCGTTGATTCCCATATATTCCCGTTAATTCCCATGGAAAGTTCCCAACTTTGAATATTCCCGGAATTTTGCAACACTACTTACGTGTCTATTCTATTGATATCGTTTTATCGCCAAGCCCTGCCGTGCAGTTAATTCATGTTTTTACGACGGTGATAAACAGACTATTTCTATCTCTATGATGTCCGTTGGGAACAATTCTAATTTGGAATAAATTCTGAATTTCTCTAAAAATAACACTTTTTAATGATCAGTTTAAGTGCGCCATGTTTCTTGCGTGTTGCCAGGAGAGCAGCACACTCAGCAAACCTCCTCCCCTGACATGACGGAATAATTAGAGTCGGTGCAGTAATTGACTGTACGGCCAGTTGAGATATGGTGATGGACACGCCGCCGTTAAACAAATCCACTTTATTGCTGCTCCCCCGCGGCTAAGTTATGTTCAGCTTCATCGTTTGACGCCTACTCTGGCACGCTGACAGTATCATTCATCTTGTTTGTGTGTGTGTAGCGGGAGGTTCAAGGCTGAAGACAGTGACCGCCATGAAACACGACCACTATCTCGGAGCCCACCTTTACACTGGAGACGTGCTGGATGAAATGCACCGCACCGCGACCTCCGACCTCGCCCCGCCCGGCGACCCTGCTGAGAAAGCGAGCGCAGGGGGTGGTGTTGTGTGGACATGTAAGTAGATGTATCAACTGCCAAGGGTGCCTTTTTTTTTTTTTTTTTTTAACAACCAGCCTGCAGATTAAATTCCGCCGTGCACAATGGCGGCATTATAGACTCGACGCAATTAAAATTGATTAATGCGAGTGCAGGGGAGGAAGTCCTGTCTTCAATAATGACCTGGAGGCTGGCACTCATTTAGAAGTGTGGTCCATGGCGCGTGAAGTCCTTCTCGCTTCTTTCTAGAACACACTTTGTCCCAAACAAAGCCTCAACGCACTGCAGAAAAAGGCCAAAATCATGTATTTGTTTACAATGTGCTTCAAAGCAGTGAAGTAGCGTTTTGTTAGGTTAGCGCCTGCATTTAGATTGTAGCTGTTCTGGGTTGTTGGCAACTACATTGGAGAAAAAAATGTCCAGTGTTGACAGTAGAGATGTCCGATAATGGCTTTTTTGCCGATATCCGATATTCCGATATTGTCCAGCTTTCAATTACCGATTCCGATATCAACCGATATATACAGTCATGAAATTAACACATTATTATGCCTAATTTTGTTGTGATGCCCCGCTGGATGCATTAAACAATGTAACTTTACCATGAATCGATTAACGTGGACCCCGACTTAAACAAGTTGAAAAACTTATTCGGGTGTTACCATTTAGTGGTCAATTGTACGGAATATGTACTGTACTGTGCAATCTACTAATAAAAGTTTCAATCAATCAATCAAAAACAAGGTTTTCCAAAATAAGAGAACAACTTCAACTCCAGTTATGGAAAAAAGTGCCAACTTGGCACTGCCATATTTATTATTGAAGTCACAAAGTGCATTATTTTTTTTAACATGCCTCAAAACAGCAGCTTGAAATTTGGGACATGCTCTCCCTAAGATAATCCTAATACCCACTACAACTATGGGAAATACTATACTTTCACTTTCACAAAGTGCATTATTTTTTATTTTTTTTAAACATGATTCAAAACAACAGCTACAAAAACAATGACGGCACACAGCTTTAGTCCAGAGTATACTAGAGCATACTTGCCAACCTTGAGACCTCCGAATTCAGGAGATGGGGGGGTCTGTGGGTGGGGTTGGGGGGGGGGGGGGGATGGGGGGGTTGGTGGTAGCGGGGGGTGTATATTGTAGCGTCCGGGAAGAGTTAGTGCTGCAAGGGGTTCTGGGTATTTGTTCTGTTGTGTTTATGTTGTGTTACGGTGCGGATGTTCTCCCGAAATGTGTTTTGTCATTCTTGTTTGGTGTGGGTTCACAGTGTGGCGCATATTAGTAACAGTGTTAAAGTTGTTTATACGGTCACCCTCAGTGTGACCTGTATGTTTGTTGATCAAGTATGCGATGCATTCACTTGTGTGTGTAAAAGCCGCATATATTATGTGACTGTGCCGGCACGCTGTTTGTATGGAGGAAAAGCGGACGTGACGACAGGTTGTAGAGGACGCTAAAGGCAGTGCGTGCCTTTAAGGCACGCCTCCAATAATGTTGTCCGGGTGGAAATCGGGAGAATAGTTGCCCAGGGAGATTTTCGGGAGGGGCACTGAAATTCGGAAGTCTCCTGGGAAAATCGGGAGGTTGAAACCGATACCGATAATTTCCGATATTACATTTTAAAGCATTTACCGGCCGATAATATCGGCAGGCCGATATTATCGGACAGCTCTAGTTGACAGTTTTTTTTTTTTAAGGGTACACCTTAGACCTGGGCGATGTATCACAATATAAGTGTTTTATATAGGTCAATATAGATAATTATTGATATTTTTAAAGACCTATCAAAAAATATATATATGTGTATATACAGTACAGGCCAAAAGTTTGGACACACCTTTTCATTCAATGGGTTTTCTTTATTTTCATGACTATTTACATTGTAGATTGTCAGTGAAGGCATCAAAACTATGAATGAACACATGTGGAGTTATGCACTTACAGTAACAAAAAATACTAACCATCAAGAGTTTTACCATGGTTTATCATTAATATTAGAAGTGTGAATCTTTGGGCACCTAACAATTTCATCCAATTCGATTCAGAATCGATTGTCAATTCAACACGATTCTAGATTTAAACCGATGATAATAATGTACTATTTGGTATAAGATTTAGAGTTAAACTTTTTCAATACAAGTTACAGGTTAGAAAAGCTCCTTTTGATTTCATGGAAATGGCCCAAAATTGTATTTAATTTTTTTTATTTTCATACACAGTACAGGCCAAAAGTTTGGACACACCTTCTCATTCAATGCGTTTTCTTTATTTTCATGACTATTTACATTGTAGATTTTCACTGAAGGCATCAAAACTATTAATGAACACATGTGGAGTTTTGTACTTAACAAAAAAAGGTGAAATAACTAAAAACATGTTTTATATTCTAGTTTCTTCAAAATAGCCACCCTTTTCTCGGATTACTGATTTGCACATTCTTGGCATTCTCTCCATGAGCTTCAAGAGGTAGTCACCTGAAGTGGTTTTCACGTCACAGGTGTCATAGTTTTGATGCCTTCAGTGACAATCTACAATGTAAATAGTCATGAAAATAAAGAAAACATATTGAAATGAGGTGTGTCCAAACTTTTGGCCTGTACTGTATGTATATATATACATATATATATATATATATATATATATATATATATATATATATATATATATATATATATATATATGTATATGTATATGTACGTATGTATGTATGTATGTATGTATGTATGTATGTATGTATGTATGTGTGTAAACCTTCCTCTGATTCTAATCCCCTCAGCTATCAAGGCAGAAAGGAAAGGAAATGTCAACATAAGAAAACACTCAAACAATGTTAAAATTGTTAAAACATTGTAAAATCCCATTGAACACTTAACAAATACCTCTTAAAATGAAAGTAGGAACATAAGGAATATGTAAGAAATGCTTAATAAAGTGTAGAAAATAGTGCAAAGTGTGAAAATGTAAACATAGAGAAACCTGAGAACCATTTTCTGCAGGTTTAATGCCAGGAAGTTACAGCTGTGCTCTAAAGGGTGAGCGCGGCTAAGCTGGTGTGGTATTACTGGTCTTGCATCATTTACAGACCACATCGGTCTGACTACAGTCCCTTGGGAAAAAAATCCAAAAAACTGCTATACTCTTGAGGTGAATTTTCCTCTTTTAGCCACAATTTCTTCATTTTTACTTTCTCTTCTCACTCCATGCAAATCATTCGCGAGACAATAAGATGGCGCAACTAAACTTGGTTGTTACCTGATTGGCTGATAGTAGGGCAAGGCGATTTATATGATCGTGATTAATTTGAGTTTGATCACAATGATCTGCTGTTAGCATATTTTCTGGATCAAACATGGCAGAAAAGTCTGTTAGAAGTTACCCCATTAGTAAGCAGTAGGGAAGCAACGATGCTCGGTATTATCCTGCACGTGACAATCCGCCTTTATTGACCGTGATCCTGTGTGTGGCTGTGAATGTTTGTGTGTGTCCGTGTGTGTGCGTGACCGTTCCTGTCCACCGTTGCAAAATTACGTCAGTCGTCACGATGTAATTAATGTTCAATCGCCTTGGGCCTCTTCCCACTTACACAGCTGGAAGTGCAGCCCAGCAGAACAAAGTAAAGAAATATGATGTAGAAGTTGAAACACAACATTGAAAAGTAGCAGCGGCTTTAGTGACAGACTTTAGCTCCACCAGTATTCCTGCCCTGAATGCGGACTTATAGGCACTCACAAAACGTCTTTGTGACTGTATTAGTCCCGACTGGGACAATCAACACACCCACTATTTTAACCACAAAAGGCATTTTTATATTTAAATGTTTTTAATCAGACGTTTGTGTCTGCAAAAATTCCACTCCTCTCATATAACATGTACTAAAAAAAACTCTGCAAACAGACACTTTGTGTTCTCTTTGTTTGTTTCTGGATAGAAAAACATGTTGTTCCTGAAATAATCATTGAACTTGTTTTATGTGTTGGTACAGTACCTCAAATTCAAACTACACTTTAATGTACTTTTCTTAAATATAACCTACAGTATTTGAGTTTTAAAAGTCCACAATCTGAGTCACTGCTTGTTGTTTATGAAAGCACTGGTGAGAAGCACTGATGTATACAAGTAGTTAAAGAATACCAATAATAATTGACAGTTTGAAAGTGTTTAGTAAGTGTTAACTTGAAATAAAAGTCTTATTGTATTCACTGCACCACCGATACATTGTTTACTGCAGAATATTTGTGATGACAAGCAGAAAAAACAAAAGAACTTGGAGAGGAAAAGAAGTTGTTCTCTTTACCCCCACAAAACGTACCGGAAGAAAACGCAAAACCGTGGCCCTAAAACCAGGCACGGACCGTAGTGTGGGTTACCTGTACCGTTACACCTCCAGTAAACACAATTATAGATATGAACAAAATGACAGTTGTCATCTGTTAGCATATATTACCTCAATTAGAGATGTCCGATAATGGCTTTTTTGCCGATATCCGATATTCCGATATTGTCCAACTCTTAATTACCGATTCCGACATCAACCGATACCGATATATACAGTCGTGGAATTAACACATTATTATGCCTAATTTTGTTGTGATGCCCCGTTGGATGCATTAAACAATGTAACAAGGTTTTCCAAAATAAATCAACTCAAGTTATGGAAAAAAATGCCAACATGGCACTGCCATATTTATTATTGAAGTCACAAAGTGCATTATTTTTTTTAATATGCCTCAAAACAGCAGCTTGGAATTTGGGACATGCTCTCCCTGAGAGAGCATGAGGAGGTTGAGGTGAGCCGGGTTGAGGTGAGGGGCAGCGGGGGGTGTATATTGTAGCGTCCCGGAAGAGTTATTGCTGCAAGGGGTTCTGGTTATTTGTTCTGTTGTAATTTAGTTGTGTTACGGTGCGGATGTTCTCCCGAAATGTGTTTGTCATTCTTGTTTGGTGTGGGTTCACAGTGTGGCGCATATTTGTAACAGTGTTAAAGTTGTTTATACGGTAACCCTCAGTGTGACCTGTATGGCTGTTGACCAAGTATGCGCTGCATTTACTTGTGTGTGTTTAAATACGTAGATATTATGTGAATGGGCCGGCACGCAAAGGCAGTGCCTTTAAGGTTTATTGGCGCTCTGTACTTCTCCCTACGTCCGTGTACCACTCCGTACAGCGGTGTTTTAAAAAGTCATAAATTTTACTTTTTGAAACCGATACCAATAATTTCCGATATCACATTTTAAAGCATTTATCGGCCGATAATATCGGCGGTCCGATATTATCGGACGTCTCTAACCTCAATCAAACATGGTGGAAATGTTTGTTACAAGATACTGCAGTAGTAAACAATAAGGATGTAGTACTCTGTATAATCCTGCACGGAACAATCCGCTTTAGTTAAAAAAATAAAAAAAAAATTGTGATATTAATCGAGATCGGATGATATGAAAAAATTATTTATTTTATTTATTATTATTATTTTTTTGCCATATCACCCAGTCCTAGCTGATAGCGTCACTCTGATTACTTATTACTTCCTGCCTTGCTCGGTTACCAGAGAGAGCCTTTGTTCATGCAATCAACCTTGCTTCGCAACTTCCACTTTTTTTCCGCCAAAGAAGAAAAAAAAAAATTGAATGTTTTATCAAACGCATTTTTTATTGATGTCGATTACGTGTATATGACGTTATGAATTTTTATTGTTTTATTGCCCAGCCCTACTAGTGAGAAGATCGGATGTTTTGGTAAGATGTTACAGGGTTCACTATGGCATACATAACTTAAATTTTGCTGGCTGCTTGAAGCTTTACATTTCGCAAATTAAGTTGGGGTACTCATCAGTCGACGTACCGCTATACAATACTTATAGTATAAACACTTTGTAGGGCTCAACAAAAGACACATTCAGATGGCAAAGACTATTTCCTGACTATAGGGCAACACACCGTAGTCTTTGCATTACTCCCATTTAATATCTACTAAATAACACTTGCAAATGAGACTCAAAAGTGAAAGAGAACATTATATCACAAATGGACAGCTCACTGTTAAAAGTTTAATAAAAAAAGAGATTTTATTATAATAAAAATGTACATTTATTTCCACATAAACACACAAAAGCACCAAAAATTGGCACCGTTGAGTACCGATAGTGATTCCAAGGCACTGGGAGTATGCATGTGATCCCTAGATCAGTGTTTTTCAACCACCGTGCCGTGAGATATTGTCTAGTGTGTCGTGGGAAATTATGCAACTTCACCTAATTGGTCCAAAAAATACTCCATGTCAGTAGGTGGCAGCAGGTAGTTAATTGCTTTGTAAAAGTCGGAATGTGTTCGGGTGAGACGAGGACGGTTTGTTGTGATCCCAATATGCAGACCACAGCGGGAGGCAGCGTGCAGGTAAAAAGGTATGTAATGCTTAAACCAAAAATGAACAAAAGGGAAAGAAAAAGGCAATGGCTATGCAAAACGAAAGTAAAACTGAACTGGCTACAAAGTAAACAGAAACAGAATGCTGGACGACAGCAAAAACTCACGGCGTCCACAAAGTACATCCATACATGACATGACAATCAACAATGTCCACACAAAGAAGGATAGCAACAACATAAATAGCCTTGCTTGCTAACACAAAGCAGGTGCGCGGAATAGCGCTCAAAGGAAGACATGAAAGTAGGGGTGTAACGGTACGTGTATTTGTATTGAACCGTTTCGGTATGGGGGTTTCGGTTCGTTTCGGAGGTGTACCGAACGAGTTTCCACACAAACATATTAAGTAGCCGCCTAAGCTAAAGTCTTAACAAGCAGCCTAGTTTTGAATGGCAGGGCCCTGCTATCACATGTTGATAAAAACATAACATTTACATAATAAAAATCAACTACAGGCTTCCCAAATGCTGTAATAAATTAAGCATGATGAGTTGACTTGAAACTGTTTAATGTTGCACTTTTTATATGTAGAAGAAAAGTTTTGTCATTTTATTTAATTTGAGCAACAACTTTAGGCAGTTTAATGTTGATTAACGTGGGCAGAATTATTATAGTGTTCCCAATGTTAAAAGGATAAAGCCATTGTTAACAAATTTGGTAAATAAATAACCAAAAAATGTATGTTTTGTTGTTTTCTTACTGTACCGAAAATGAACCGAACCGTGACCTCTAAACCGAGGTACGTACCGAACCGAAATTTTTGTGTACCGTTACACCCCTACATGAAAGTGCTACAGGAAAACACCAACAAAACAGGAAGGGCCACCAAAATAACAGCGCGAGACAAGAACTAAAACCCTACACACAGGAAAACACCAACAAACTCAAAATAAGGCAGGACGACCTGGTGGAGTTTCATTTTTTAACGTTTTCTGCTGGTGGTGTGCCTCCAGATTTTTTAATGAAAAAAATGTGCCTAGCCTCAAAAAATGTTGAAAAACACTGCCCTAGATCACATGCGTTTATGTTTTGTGTCTCCTTTTAAAGGCCTACTGAAATGAAATGTTTTTATTTAAACGGGAATAGCAGATCCATTCTATGTGTCATACTTGATCATTTTGCGATATTGCCGTATTTTTGCTGAAAGGATTTAGTATAGAACAACGTCGATAAAGTTCGCAACTTTTGGTCTCTGATAAAAAAAAACTTTGCTCCTACCGGAAGTAGCGTGACGTTGTCAGTTGTTCACTCCCTCATATTTTCCTATTGTTTTCAACGCAGCTAGAGCGATTCGGACGATTACCCCATTAATTTGAGCGAGGATGAAAGATTCGTGGACGAGGAACGTTAGAGTGACGGACTAGAATGCAGTGAAATACATATTTTTTTTTCGCTCTGACCGTAACTTAGGTACAAGCTGACTCATTGGATTCCACACTTTCTCCTTTTTCTATTGCGGATCACGGATTCGTATTTTAAACCACCTCGGATACTATATCCTCTTGAAAATGACAGCCGAGAACGCAAAATGGACATTCAGTGCCTTTTATCTCCACGACAATACATCGGCGAAATGCTTTAGCTACAAGCTAACGTGATAGCATCGTGCTTTAACTGCATATAGAAACAAAAAAATAAACCCCTGACTGGAAGGATAGATAGAAAATCAACAATACTATTAAACCGTGGACATGTAAATACACGGTTAATGCTTTCCAGGCTGGCGAAGGTTAACAATGCTGTGCTAACGACGCCATTGAAGCTAACTTAGCAACTTAGCAACCGGACCGCACAGAGCTATGTTAAAAACATTAGCTCTCCACCTACGCCAGCCAGCCCTCATCTGCTCATCAACACCCGTGCTCACCTGCGTTCCAGCGATCGACGGAAGGACGAAGGACTTCACCCGATGCGTTTGGCGGCCCGGAGACGTAGGAAGTCAAGGTGAGGTCGCCGGCTAGCGCGTCTGCTCTCCAACAAAGTCCTCCTGGTTGTGTTGCTGTAGTCCGCTGCTAATACACCGATCCCACCTACAACTGTCTTCTTTGCAGCCTTCATTGTTCATTAAACAAATTGCAAAAGATGTCCAGAATACTGTGGAATTATGAAATGAAAACAGAGCTTTTTGTATAGGATTCTACGGGGTACCATAACTTCCGTTAAACTGACTTCGTCACGCGCATACGTCATCATACCGCGGCGTTTCAGCCGGATATTTCCCGGGAAATTTTAAATGTCACTTTATAAGTTAACCCGGCCGTATTGGCATGTGTTGCAATGTTAAGATTTCATCATTGATTATAAACTATCAGACTGCGTGGTCGGTAGTAGTGGGTTTCAGTAGGCCTTTAAATGTGCAGAAGTGGCGGGCCAAGTCCTATACTGATGTTTATTTTTCACCTCCCTTCTTTTTATCTTTGGCTTTCCACACACACCGCTAAGAAAATAATCCCCAGCCCGGTGACTGTCCCGCAGCAGTCAAAGTTCCCTGTGCGAATGTGGGTGAAAGAGCACGTTAATGACGTCCTGGCGCGTTCCCAATCAGCTGTCTGAGATTATTCTTGGCAGGCGTGATGGGAAAATAGTTGCGGCACGTCTTTTACGGCGAGATGCTTCTTCTTTTGTCGTTTAATGAACGAATGAATGTCGAGGTGGGAGCGGCGGTACAAGGCCCGAAAGAGGAAGACGAATGAAATTCCGAGCATAGCGCTGTCATGTGAACCTGCACTACAATGCACGCCGCTGACTTTCAAGTCCTGAAAGTGGAAATCCCGCACAGCCGGCATGAGAGGAAAAAAAGAAATGTACTGGCGTTTAAATGGAGCACGGGGAGCGTATTCGTGCTTAAGGCGTTAGCATAAATCAAATGCTGTTGTCAGCTGCCGCGGGGAACTGGCGGAAATCCTCATAAATAAACACAATAGACACCGCGGGAAGAGCTTGTTGGAGGTTTTCAATGCACAAAATCCAAATCCGCATTGTCTCTGCAGCGAAGTAAAAGCCAATATCTGCTTGGCGGTTTTAGCTTCAGCCAGCTAGCACCAATGTTTGCAACACTCCTTTTATTGACGGAAGAAGCAAACCAATATGTTCCTTGTTGTGGTTGTTGTTTGCACTGGTGTCCCGAACTGCATCATAACTCAGTTTCTACCGTGTTGTTTATCAATCAATCATCAATCAAAGTTTATTTATATAGCCCTAAATCACGAGTGTCTCAAAGGGCTGTACAAGCCACAACAACATCCTCGGCTCAGATCCCACATCACGGCAAGGAAAAACTCAACCCAATGGGCTACAATGATAAACCTTGGAGGGCACCGCAGATGCGGGGACCCTCCCCTTGGGCGACCGGTGCAAGGGTGGTCGAGTGGATCTAGTTCAGTGGTTCTTAGCCTGGGTTCGATCGAACCCTAGGGGTTCGGTGAGTTGGCCTCAGGGGTTCGGCGGAGCCTCCGCCGCGGAGGTCAAGACACACCGACTCATCGTGTACATAAAAACATCTCCCTATCGGCGTATTATGGATACCCCCAAACAATGTTCCTTCTAATTTTCCATCTGATTTGCATGTGTGTAATTTATTGAGAGTTCATGCACTGTGTTGGTTTTGTTCTTTGAAGAAGGTGATGTTCATGCACGGTTCATTTTGTGCACCAGTAAAAAAAACATATAACTTAGTCTTGAATTTAAAAAAAAAAAAAAAAAAATTTATTTTTCATTAAAGAAGGGTTCGGTGAATGCGCATATGAAACTGGTGGGGTTCGGTACCTCCAATAAGGTTAAGAACCACTGATCTAGTTAATAGTGAGAGTCCAGTCCATAGTGGATCTAACATAATAGTGTGAGAGTCCAGTCCATAGTGGATCTAACATAATAGTGTGAGAGTCCAGTCCATAGTGGATCTAACATAATAGTGTGAGAGTCCAGTCCATAGTGGATATAACATAATAGTGTGAGAGTCCAGTCCATAGTGGATCTAACATAATAGTGTGAGAGTCCAGTCCAAAGTGGATATAACATAATAGTGTGAGAGTCCAGTCCATAGTGGATCTAACATAATATTGTGAGAGTCCAGTCCATAGTGGATCTAACATAATAGCGTGAGAGTCCAGTCCATAGTGGATCTAACATAATAGTGTGAGAGTCCAGTCCATAGTGGATATAACATAATATTGTGAGAGTCCAGTCCATAGTGGATCTAACATAATAGTGTGAGAGTCCAGTCCATAGTGGATCTAACATAATAGTGTGAGAGTCCAGTCCATAGTGGATCTAACATAATAGTGTGAAAGTCCAGTCCATAGTGGATATAACATAATAGTGTGAGAGTCCAGTCCATAGTGGATATAACATAATAGTGTGAGAGTCCAGTCCACAGTGGATCTAACATAATATTGTGAGAGTCCAGTCCATAGTGGATCTAACATAATAGTGTGAGAGTCCAGTCCATAGTGGATCTAACATAATAGTGTGAGAGTCCAGTCCATAGTGGATCTAACATAATAGTGTGAAAGTCCAGTCCATAGTGGATATAACATAATAGTGTGAGAGTCCAGTCCATAGTGGATCTAACATAATATTGTGAGAGTCCAGTCCATAGTGGATCTAACATAATAGTGTGAGAGTCCAGTCCATAGTGGATCTAACATAATAGTGTGAAAGTCCAGTCCATAGTGGATATAACATAATAGTGTGAGAGTCCAGTCCATAGTGGATATAACATAATAGTGTGAGAGTCCAGTCCATAGTGGATATAACATAATAGTGTGAGAGTCCAGTCCATAGTGGATCTAACATAATAGTGAGAGTCCAGTCCATAGTGGATCTAACATAATAGTGTGAGAGTCCAGTCCATAGTGGGGCCAGCAGGAGATCATCTTGAGTGGAGACAAGTCAGCAGCGCAGAGACGTCCCCAACTGATGCGCAGATGAGTGGTCGACCTCGGGTCCCGACTTTGAACAGCTAGCACTTCATCTGTGGTCACCTAATCTGTGCTCCCCCTGTCCACGAAGGAGAGGGGGGCAGAGCAGAAAAGAGACGGCAGATCAACCGGTCTAAAAGGGGGGTCAATTTAAAGGCTAGAGTATACAAATGAGTTTTAAGATGGGACTTAAATGCTTCTACTGAGGTAGCATCTCTAACTGTTACCAGGAGGGCATTCCATAGTACTGGAGCCCGAATAGAAAACGCTCTGTAGCCCGCAGACTTTTTTGGGGCCCTGGGAATCACTAATAAGCCGGAGTTCTTTGAACGCGGATTTCTTGCCGGGACATATGGTACAATACAATCAGCAAGATAGGATGGAGCTAGACCGTGTAGTATTTTATACGTAAGTAGTAAAACCTTAAAGTCGCATCTTAAGTGCACAGGAAGCCAGTGCAGGTGAGCCAGTATATGTGTAATATGATCACACTTTCTTGTTCCTGTCAAAAGTCTAGATAAATGAAGTGATCTACATTTGCGATACCACTACAGTACAAGCCTTTGTGATACAATATCTACACAATTCTGGGCCTAAATTTTTGACTCCGAGCTGACTTTTATCCCACATATTAAAAATATTACAAAAATAGTTATTTTTATCATCTTAAGAACATAGCCAGAGTCTGGCCGTTTCTCTCTCAGGCCAACAGGGAGGTGCTAATGCATGCTTTTATTTCCTGTTGTTTAGACTAATGTAACGCCATGCCCTCTGGCCTTCCCAAAAAGAATATCAGAAGTCTACAAGTATTACAAAACTCAGCTGCACGCGTGCTGACGAGGACCAGAGGGCGGGAGCACATTACACCAGTTTTAAAGTCGCTGCATTGACTCCCCGCCCGCTTCAGAGACTTTGTATGTGTAAGTAATGTACCACTGTATTTATTTGATACGTGTTTATATTGACAAATGTGCTGTTTTAAACTGCAATATTGTTCATTTAAGGACACTTATTAGTAGGTGTGTGAATATTTGGCCACCTAACGATTCGATCCAATTACGATCCCTTAGGTGACAATTCAATTCAGAACCGATTCTTGATTCAAATTGATTCTCAGAAAGTATTATTTGGCGTAATAATTACACCCCGCGACCCCCAGAGGGACAAGCGGTTGAAAAATGGATGGATAGATGGAATTATTTGCAAAACAAGTTACAATTTAGAAAATATACTTCTAGTTGCATGGAGATGGCCTAAAATGTTTATTTTTATTTGTATTCTTTATTATTTTATTTATTCTTATTGATTAAAAAATAATCATTTAAATATAGATTTTTTTTAAATCGATTTTGGAACATTATGAATCGACTTCGAATCAGGATGAATAAAAATCGCGATTCGGCTGAGAATTTATTTATTTTGTGCACCTCTTTTGTTTATACTGACAAATGTGCTGACTGCAAATTGTTCAATTAAGGGCACTTATTACGTATGTCTAGCTTGTGTGCTTAGCTGTTGTGTAGCCTATAGCCTACCATGTTTACCTTTTGTAAATGACTGCACTAAGGCTGCAACGATCAATTGATTCAATCGATTAGTCGATTAGAAAAAAGCTTGGATTTATATTTTGTTGCTTTGATTAAACTAGTTTAGTGGGTTTAACTCATAAAATCTGGGAAGTATGGAGTGGCAGGAACTTTAAGTATGCTGACATCATTTTCTGCATGCCCGTTGTAATAGAGCGCACATAATAGCTGTTGTATGTGGGGGCTGTGATCTGTGTGGCGGTGAACAGCGGATCGTTTTAAAATGTTTATTTTTATGAATGCACACGTGTTAAAAGTACAATTTTTTATGTAAATGATGAATCATGGTTATGACAAGGATTTTTGAATTTTAATTTTATTAATGGAAAACCCCTTGAGATGCAGCATCTTGTTTTCAAGGGAGACCAAAGACATTTAAAATTAACACAATACAGTACAACACAGGACAAGTTACACAACAAACAATTACAGACAATCATTCAGACAATTTTGCTCAGATTCCTCTCAGCTTACACAACTCTCTCAGAATGTACAATCTTTACAATAGAATAACATATAATGCTGTAAAATAAATATAATATTATTAAATTAAATACAATTCCAACCAAGGACATACTACATACAGTGGCATTCAGTTTTAAGATCAACAAAAAGAGACATATTGAAGGGACCAATGGTTGATAAAGACCTCAGAGAGACAGGCAGATGATTCCAGTCAAAGGGGGCTCTAAAAGAAAAGGACCTCCGGGCCAGCTCTTTACGCAAAGTAGGGACAGTAAATGTAGGATATTGAGAGTGTCTTAGAGGGTAGGATGATGTAAATGGCCTCAAGAAAACATTGCAAATATGCTGGTAGATTAAAATAAATACACTTGAAAATAATTAAAAACCAGTGGTACAGCCGTCGCTTGTCAGGATGGAGCCAGTTGAGCTGGGTGTATAAATGACAGTGATGAGTTCTGTATGGACAACTTAAAATAAATCTACCCAGAGTGTTAAACAAAACATTAATAGGTTTAAGGTGTATATCATAGGTATTAAAATAAACAATGTCCACATAGTCAATCATTGGTCAAATAAATTGAGATTATTTTCCTTCTGACTTGAAATGTAATACAGTTTGATGATCTGTATGTACATTAGGCAGGAGTATGTTCTCTTAATGATATAGTCAATATGTAATTTAAAGTTAAGTTATAATAAATGGTAAATGGGTTATACTTGTATAGCGCTTTTCTATCTTCAAGGTACTCAAAGCGCTTTGACAGTATTTCCACATTCACCCATTCACACACACAGTTCACAGTCAAGCCAGACTCCTAGGTACTTCACAGCGGTCTCCTTGGTCATTGGAGTATCATTGTCTAAGTAAATGTTCAAATCCGCAGATTGTAGCGAGTGGCGAGTTCCAAAAAGCATATAGAGGGATTTTTTTCATATTAACTTTTAACAAATTAATTCTAAACCAGTTCTGAATTCAATTAAAATCTACCTGAAGCTGATTCATATTAGCACCCGACATATAGACAACAGTATCCTGAGGTGGCGACTTGTCCAGGGTGTACCCCGCCTTCCGCCCGATTGCAGCTGAGATAGGCTCCAGCGCCTCCCGCGACCCCGAAGGGAATAAGCGGTAGAAAATGGATGGATGGATAAATGTACTTGGCATTTAGTACACACTCGAGAAAGGTCATTAATAAATATAGAAAATAAAAGGGGTCCTAACGTAGATCCCTGCGGAACTCTCTTTTCCATGATGCTGAGACTGGACACCGCGTCTTTGAAATCAACAAATTGCCGTCTATTATGTAGATAGGCATTGAACCAGAGGAGAGCATTTCTACTAAGGCCTGCCGATTTAAGTTTGTCAAGGAGAATTTAGTGGTCAACTAGATCAAAAGCCTTTGAGAGGTCTAAGAATGTTCAAAAGAGTTGGTTTATGTCAACTGTTTTCCCTAAAATACACCTTTAGGTGACATTAAAGTGTGTTCTATCCGATTAATGGAACAAACTAATCAACTGATTGCTCGATTGATTAAATAATTGCAATAAACTAAAATAGAAGAAAACACCAACGTTGTGTGCTTATTGGAGGACATTTAGATGTTAACTGTCTTTGTAGGACCGCCTGTATGGGAGCCTGATATCAGAGAGATAAGATGCAAGCCAATATAATCAGATACTTGTTATTTTCTGATATTGGACTGATATCAACCTATTGGAATTGCCAGTAGCAGTGTCAGTATGTCACGTTTAAATTGCTGCTGCCTGAGGGCACATGTGAGAGGGAATTCTAACAACGCTAATCGCAGGTGTGATGTCTGCGCGGAATGTGCGAGTTCAGCGTGTGAGCGGGGTCACAGGAAGGAAGAAGAATAGTTGAATGGTGGTGACGCCAACGAAGAAGACAAGTCAACTGGGGCGGAACCCTCCTAGCCAACAAAGGTGATGAATGGGAGTTAGATCAGAGGTCTTCAACAGGGGGTCCGTGACCCCTAGGGGGTCCACAGAGATACTGCAGGGGGGTTGTGAAATTTGTAGTCTCTTTTGTTCTTTTTTACATATATTTTATAGTAAAAAGGTCCTTAAGGTCCTTTAAGTATGCAGCTTCCTGGTCTTCATGGAACTCGGTTGAGAAAGGGTTTTCCTCGTTCTTTTTAAATACACATTACCATTGATTCACCACACAGTAGTGTACATTTGGATGTGTCCGCGGCATGGCCACCCTAATCACTGTATCTTTTTAGGTTTCAAAGACTAACTTGAATAAATGATATTATATTCATGTTAGCATTTACGATAGTTAGCGATTAGCGGTGCCAGCTCCGAGCTAGCGATTATTGCATTTGTTAACATCTAGCGAATAGTTGCAATATACTGCATTATTTAGTATTGCACAATATCAAGGTACTCTTAGAACGAGTTCAATTAAAACACAATTCATACAGAATAAATAAGTAGGGCAGGGGTGACCAAGTTTTTCCACCACATTGAAAAAAATCAAATTTTCTTATTTTGTTATAAAAAAACAAACATTATAAATATTTAAAAACTAAACTTTGCATCAGGTTTATATTGTGGATTACAACATGCATTATTATTAGTTACCGGTATTAGTATCACATTTTCAGTTGTTTCTCATTACTTTATCAATCAATCAATGTTTATTTATATAGTCTCAAAGGGCTGCACAAGCCACAACGACATCCTCAGTTCAGATTCCACATTATGTATTTTTTGCTTATATTTTTACTTTTTGGGCCCATGTATTGTGCCTTTGGGCCACACTTTAAACACCCCTGTAGTGGGGGTCCCCTCTCCATCAATTTGGTGGTCCTAGGCCTGGAAACTGTTGAAGACCCCTGAGTTAGATTGTTTTGCTTCTGCATCAACACACAAAAACACACTGACGCTACAACAATGCGCTCATGTCAGCTCGGAAAACCAAGCAGGTGGAAGAATCCTGTTTTTTAATCACAAAGACCTCGAGGTCGAGGTCACGTCGGTCCGCCCTCAAAGTCGCCCCTCTTACTTTTCAATTGCTGTTCCAGCAGCATCTGTCACAGGGAAGTGAGAAGATTCTATTAGTTGAGTTAACACATCCACCAAGAGTCTTTTCCTTACTTTCAAACATTTTAGCACCTCATCACAAAGTGCTGTGGCTTTAACAACGCCGCTACTTTCCCCTCTGAAATAACTCCACAATTTCACACCGGCTCCACAAGCCGACACAGGAAGCTGCGCTGGCCGTACTTTATTGTGCGGCTGTGAGATCTTATTTCCACTGCAGGTGGGGGATTTGGATTTAATGCATCGCCCTGCAGAGGCCTCGTAAATCACACTGAGCATTCAGTGTGTGTGTTTATGTTGACCGTACATCACTCTTGATGTTTGATGCCTTTTCTCGTGACACTCTTTACAATAGGACATGTTAAAACAACCATACACGCCCACTTTTACATAGATAACCGCCACTAATAAACGTCACCATCGTTTTGTTAGTAAACAAATTAAGTGAAACAATTATGGGCGGAATTTTATTAAACGTTCAGGAAATATCAGAAATAGGATAAAGAACAACTGATTCAATTATGGGGGTGATCTGCGTTACCGTCGCCATTTTCTGTTCTCATGGACTACACCGTCGGACTACGATGTCAGATTCGCGCAAAGCTCTTTGGATAAATTCCTACCATACATGGAGATATCCACTTGGGAAAATGTCACAAATGGGGCAAATTCCAAACGGCTCGTTTGGATGAAGTATGAAGGAAGGCAAGGTTGTTTCAATAATATCTCCGCCATGCCTCCATGGTATGATTTAAAATGTATGCAGATCCCAAATACAAAATTGGTATCACTATAGTGCATCCGGAAAGTGTTCGCTTTACTGTTTTCACATTTTATTACGTTCCATCCATTTTATAGAATACAAAATAGAATACATTCATGTTTGTCCTCAAAATTCCACACACCCCATAATGACAATGTGTGAAATAAGCCGCGGAGAAGAAAAACGGCTGTGACGTCATATCCAACCCTCCTATTGAGCAAAGGCTGTGAATACCTTGTTTTTTTTATTTTTTAATATATTTGCAAAAGAAAACAAAAAACGTTTCACATTGTCTTTATGGGGTATTGTCTGTAGAATTTTTAGGACAAAATGAATTTATTCCATTTTGAAATAGGGCTGTAACATTACAAAATGTGGAAAAAGTGAAGGGCTGTGAATACTTCTTGGATACAGTGTAGGTAAGAAAAGTTGGAGCCTATCTCAGCTGTAATCTGTAATATTTCCACCTGAATAAATGCTTCTGATATTCTGTACATCACATGTTGTAATGGTCTTCATATTGCTGCATGACAATGTTTTAACCTTCTCTATTAATTAATAAAATGTAATATTTAGCCTGCTAATCATTCTATAATTGAGGACTCGATGTTATAAAACAATTTACACAATATTTTAGCCAGCCAAACTATCCCTCCCCCACCCCATATCCCTAAACGGATGCACTAGCATTTTTCAGGTGCAAATATCACCGAATAACATTACAAAACATCACTGACAAAGCATGATCGTAATGTAAGACATTTTTATTTTATTAATGTAGTTAAACCGGATGTATAGCGTAGAAAAACAGGAAAAGTGTGTGATTGGTTTGAGAAAGTGTCTTGACATAATTTGATGATTGCTATAAAAAAAAGTCTCCTTTCGACTTCCTCCCGACTGTCTTTCATTTCTGTTGAGCGTTTATGTCATTTTACTTACTAAATCAGTCAGAGTAACAATCTAAATGTTGTTATTACTGCTCTTTAACCGTAATCTGAACACAGAAGTGAAGCACCACCCACCTCTTAACGACACGCGCAGCAGGCCTTTGCCGCACTAGTGTTGTCCCGTCTCGCGGTGAAATATAGTCCTGTCTTGTCGGGAGAACAACTCGCCATGGCTTAAAACCTGATATTTCCATAAGTTAGACTTTTCTTTGTCCATTTCTGCTCGCTTGTGGCTCATCAGTAGCAAGTGAACTGCAGCCAACTTCCCCCGCTACGGCATGGCCCGAGGGTCAAAAAGGGCACTTGTGCGTTAATTGCCTAATTAACGCATTATCGCGTTAACTATGACAGCTCTAATTGTTTATGATGTCTGAAGCTGGTCGGATTATTATGTTTTCAATGGATTTTATTCTTCATACCATCAATCTGGCAAGGACTACAGTACAGATGGAAATTAGCCTCTGGCTTCAAAACAAATAAGCACAGAAAGAGCACTTGGGTTAGGCATTTAATAAAAAAGATAATTGAAACCTTCGTTTATATCAGGGGTGCCCATTTCGTCGATAGTGAGCTACCGGTCGATCGTGGAGGGTGTATCAGTTGATCGCCAGCCGGGCATTGAAAAAATAGACCTAAAAATTAGCGATCATAAATCTTCGCTATGACGTCACTTCCGTCACTTGATTGACATTCAAGGCACCCGAGGATCCTGTGAAATGATGCTGGCTGCTGCCAGCTCAGTGTGAAGGAAAAAAAGACCGTCAGGAAGGCGAGAAAAACTTTTTATTTCAACCGTACCTCCCGTCAAAAGCCTAAAGACTGACCGCACAGTTCATGTCTTCACAATAAAGGTGCTGCTCCATTCTGCCTGCGCTAACAAAATAAGAGTCTCTGAAAGCTAGCGCAAATGAGCTAGCAAGCTGCGGAGTTTGCCGTCAATGTGTTTCTTGTAGAGTGTATAAAAAGGAGTATGGAAGCTGGACAAATAAGATGCCAAAAACCAACCACTTTCATGTGGTATTGGACAGAAAGGAGGACTTTTTTTCTCCTCCATTTGAAAATGCAGACGTTATCAGCACTACTGTCTGATTCTAATCAATGCAAGTCATCAGAATCAGGTAATACACCAACTTATATTCTTGTCTTCTATGAAAGAAAGGAATCTATATGTTAAACATGCCTGTATTTTCATTAAAACACCTTTAACATGTGAACAAAAACGGCAAAATAAATATAAATTATATATATATATATATATATATATATATATATATATATATATATATATATATATATATATATATATATATATATATATATATATATATATATATATATATATATATAAATGGATGGATGGATGTATATATATGTACCGTATTTCCTTGGATTGGCGCAGGGAATATAGTATTCGCACGTCTAGAATTACTGCCGGGTCAAACTCGTTTCTCAAAATAATTAACGCATGCTTGGCCTTATCGCCGGTTTATTATTGAAGCTGGATCAAATTCGTTTCGCAAAATATTAATTTTATTATCGCATGTCTGTAATTTTCGCCGGGTCAAACTCGTTTCGCAAAATATTTAGCATATGGCTAGAACTTCCACCGGGTCAAATTCGTTACGTCACGACTGACGCATCTGTCCTCATTTTCAAAATGGAGGAAACTGCTTTCAGTAGTTTACAATCGCACAAAGGAAAAAAGATAAAGAGCTTTTCAGTAGGATTTAAGGTCCAAGCTATTGAATACCTGTACAGTATGCTAAAGAGAACAGTAAGCAGCTATGTTTTATTAATATACCGTAGCTGCGTGTGTGAAATACTGTATAAGTCATTAAATGACTCCCGCCTCCTGGTGGTAGAGGGCGCTGCCGCGCTAGTGATCCTTCTTGCGACTTCCGGTACTGCAGAAGAAGTGAACACACGCAGCAAGAGATTTTTTTTTCTGTCCTCTGCCTGAACTTTTAAAATGGAGGATTACATACATAAAATAAAACAGTTTTCTAAACTGGACTTTCAATCGAAGCAGGAGGTAATAATTAAAGGAATATCTCCATCGAAACAGAGACTTTTAAAACTGAAGAAAGAAAATAAGGAAGACTTCTATAAACAAGTTATCGATGCTTTTGGTCAGAAGGAGCTGCAAATGGACTCCATTTATAAGTACAGGTAAGACCATAATAACGTTTTTTTTAATTAAATGTGCTTTTCATGATGGTATGCTTACATCACACTCAAAGCGCACGCCTAAATTTTATGGATTCCTTTTGGTAAACGCCGGAGTGAGAAGAGGTTTTAAAATAATTACCGCATGCACGGCCATCCCGCCGGTTTCCGGTAAACGCAGGTGTGACAGGAGGTTTTAAATTAATTAACGCCCCTGCGGCTATTCAAGGAAATACGGTATATACATATATATATATATATACATATATATATGTATATGTGTGTGTAATAATAATAATGGATTAGATTTTATATCGCGCTTTTCTATTGTTAGATACTCAAAGCGCTCACAGAGAAGTGGGAACCCATCATTCATTCACACCTGGTGGTGGTAAGCTACATTTGTAGCCACATCTGCCCTGGGGTAGACTGACGGAAGCGAGGCTGCCAGTTTGCGCCTACGGCCCCTCCGACCACCACCTACCATTCATTCATCATTCATTTCACCGGTGTGAGCGGCACCGGGGGCAAAGGGTGAAGTGTCCTGCCCAAGGACACAACGGCAGCGATTTTTTGGATGGTAAGAGGCGGGGAGCGAACCTGCAACCCTCAGGTTTCTGGCACGGTTGCTCTACCCACTACGCCACGCCGTCCCTGTATGTATATGTGTATATGTATACATGAGGTAGATCACCCCGACTTGGTAATTTAAAAAGTAGCTCGCCTGCTAAAAAAAGTGTGGGCAACCCTGGTTTAGAGCATTTAACTTACTGAATACTACTGTCTTGATTATGTCGATTCTTCCACCCCTTGTAATTCTCTCTCTTTTATTTGTTAAAGGAAAGTGAGCCAGGTGTTGCAAAGCATGAAGGCTGGCAGAAACCCAGCAGAAGAAGATGCAGCAGCCAAGTAAAACTGTCCCATCCAGTCTGCTACACAGAAGTGTCGTGGAAGAAAACTGAAGCACCAAGCTGACGGTACAATGTGAGCAGCTTGTACCCAAAAGGAATTATGTGTTGGTTGTTTGGACACACTTTAGCGACAAAAAGGATGCCATCACGTTCGTCAACCAAAAAGAGTAGTAGTGGAGAGTGCAATAATCATGCATTAACTGAAATCAAAGTAAAAGGTTAAATTAATCTGTATTTAAATGTATGACACTCGGCCCTCTAATATGTGGTCAGATTTGTGGGGTGATCCCGATCACTGTCTGGATTCAGGATTGTTTTATAAGGATTCTTTACTATTGGGTAATAGAGCCTCTCCAAGGGCTTTTCTACAAATCCCAAAACCAGTGAAGTTGGCACGTTGTGTAATTCGTAAATACAAACGGCTGTGATTTGCAAAATCAAAAATGCAAAAATGATTTGCAAATCCTTTTCAACTTATATTCAATTGAATAGACTGCAAAGACAAGATATTTAATGTTCCAACTGAGAAACTTAATGTTTTTTTGCAAGTAATCATTAACTTAGAATTTAATGGCAGCAACACATTGCAAAAAAGTTGGCACAGGGGCATTTTTACCACTGTGTTACATGGCCTTTCCTTTTAACAACACTCAGTAAACGTTTGGGAACTGAGGAGACTCATTTTTTAAGCTTTTCAGGTGAAATTCTTTCCCATTCTTGCTTGTTGTACAGCTTAAGTTGTTCAATAGTCCGGGGGTCTCTGTTGTGGTATTTTAGGCTTCATAATGCGCCACACATTTTCAATGGGACACAGGTCTGGACTACAGGCAGGCCAGTCTAGTACCCGCACTCTTTTACTATGAAGCCACGCTGTTGTAACACGTGGCTTGGCATTGTCTTGCTGAAATAAGCAGGGGCGTCCATGATAACGTTGCTTGAATAGCAACATATGTTGCTCCAAAATCTGTATGTACCTTTCAGCATTAATGGCGCCTTCACAGATGTGTAAGTTACCCATGTCTTGGGCACTAATACACCCCCATACCATCACAGATGCTGGCTTTTCAACTTTGCGCCTATAACAGGTTATAACTGTTTATAACAGGTATAAATGGTTATTTTCCTCTTTGGTCCGGAGGACACGACGTCCACACTTTACAAAAACAATTTGAAATGTGGACTCGTCAGACCACAGAACACTTTTACACTTTGCATCAGTCCATCTTAGATAAGCTCGGGCCCAGTGAAGCCGGCGGCGTTTCTGGGTGTTGTTGATAAATGGCTTTCGCTTTGCATAGTAGAGTTTTGCATAGTAGAATCTCCAGATTCTCTGAACCTTTTGATGATATTACGGTACGTAGATGGTGAAATCCCTAAATTCCTTGCAATAGCTCGTTGAGAAATGTTGTTCTTAAACTGATCAACAATTTGCTCAAGCATTTGTTCACAAAGTGGTGACCCTCGCCCCATCCTTGTTTGTGAATGACTGAGCATTTCATGGAAGCTGCTTTTATACCCAATCATGGCACCCACCTGTTCCCAATTAGCCTGTTCACCTGTGGGATGTTCCAAATAAGTGTTTGATGAGAATTCCTCAACTTTCTCAGTCTTTTTTGCCACTTCTGCCAGCTTTTTTGAAACATGTTGCAGGCATCAAATTCCAAATGAGCTAATATTTGCAAAAAATAAAGTTTTCCGGTTCGAACATTAAGTATCTTGTCTTTGCAGTCTATTCAATTGAATATAAGTTGAAAAGGATTTGCAAATCATTGCATTCTGTTCTTATTTACGATTTTCACAACGTGCCAACTTCACTGGTTTTGGGTTTTGTACTTTATTATGTATCAATGCTTGTTTTCAAAGGCATTAAAAATGAGGGGTTTTGTTTTAGTTCTGTCATTTCCATTTGGGGTCCAGTAGGAATGACATCATGTCGGATTCGACACACCCAAGCCTCCTGTCACTCCAACATGGAGAGTATAGGGTGGACTTCTTTCGATAAGCATCTCCCGGAGAGGCCCCGACAGTACAGCTAACCACTTCCATACTTCCCTGCGTAGTCCGTGTTGCAGACATCCAACGTATGTCTGCTTCAAATCGTGGTGGTTGCACCCATCCTGGAAGCAGTGACCTCATCTTCCAGACGCCTCATAATGTCTGCATCCTCTCCCTGATGGACTTTTAAGTCGAACAGGCCTGTTTGACTCACAAACAACATACAGCTCCAGTTCCTAATGTTAAGGGGAGAAATCCCTGTTCATAATTTTGGTTTGGTTTTCGACAAAAACAGTTTCTGTTTACATCTCTGTAACTGTACAGCCAAACCATGGGATGATTGTGGGATGCCACGATGCAGTGCTAACATGCACTCAGGTTCCTGCAGAATAGATCTACTATTGTGGCCATTTTGGATGCCTGTGGTCAAAACAAACAGCCAAAACAATAACACTTTTATTTGTGATGACCGTCATCTGCCACTCCCTCAATGAAAGGTCTTTGTCTATTTGGTAGAGTTGTACGGTACGCCAGTACTAATTAAGTATTGCTGTACAAATGAATGAAAAAAGTTACTATATTTTCCGGTCTATAAGGCGCAAAAAATAAAATTGTTTCCTCAAAACTCAACGGTGCGCCTTATATAACCCGGTGCGCCTAATGTACAAAATAATTCTGTTTTTTCTTACCGACCTCGAAGCTATTTTATTTGGTACATGGTGAAATGATAAGTGTGACCAGTAGATGGCAGTCAAACATAAGAGATACGCGTAGACTGTTAATATGATGGCAATATGACTCAAGTAAACAACACCAACATTTTATATGTTCCATTGAAAATATAGAACATTACACACGGCGCTCAAAAATCTATCAAAATGTTTTAGTACGTCTTTGGTAAACTATGAAGCCGCACTGCTTCATGGATTGTACTGTGCTTCAACATACTATTATTATGGTGTGTGTATAAGGTAAGACATATTATCTGGCGTTTTGTTTTGCAATATTATGCAAAAGCAACTTTTCTTACCTTCTGGTACCTGCTGATCTGTATTTGGGATCTGCATAAATCCTGAAAAATTGCGCGCGTCCGCCTTTGTATTCTGTGGCGACACCGTAGTCGATAAGCTTCTTCTTTTTCTCTATCTTCTTGTTATGTGACATTCATCATCCGCTGTTGCCATTTCTAATATAAAGTAGTGTAAAGTTCTTACTTATGTCTGTCAGTAAACTCGCCATGAAATCGCTAAAACATACCGGTGTAGTGAGTTTACATTATTCACCCAAGGAACTTTAGTTATTACAGTCGGACGTTTTTTCACGGGACACATTTCCGGCCTTGTTGTTGTTTCTGGATGAGGAGATGCTGCTCCGTTATTGATTTAATTCTGAATGTCATTAAAACAGTTAGCTCCATCTTTTGACACTTCTTCCACTCCCGTCTTTGCACGCTACACCGCTACAACAAAGATGACGGGAAGAAGATGCTGCCAAAAGTGAGCCACGTAAATAAGACCGCCCACAAAACGGTGCATCTTGAAGCGACTGTCACAAAGCAGCTTGAAGATGATCTGTAATACATAATCTATGCAACATTTTGACCAAAGAACCACCATTACATGTTATGTAGACCACAAGGAATGGTTTTACATTTAGAAAATAAATAAATAATATGACTCCTTTAATGCGCCCTATAACCCGGTGCACCTTGTATATGAAAAAGATCGGAAATAGTCCATTCATCGCCAGTGCGCCTTATAATCCGATGAGCCCTATGGTCCGGAAAATTACTGTACTATACTGCAAGTATCATCCCTGCAGGACGAGGAATAGCTAAACATGCTTCACTACACACCATAGGAGGATACAATAGCTAACCGCTAACAGCAAGCTAGCGCTCCTGAATGTAAAGAAATGGGTGGATCTATACAAATATTGACTGTAATGATACTAAGTACAAGATCCATATACCATATTTTTCGGAGTATAAGTCGCTCCGGAGCATAAGTCGCACCGGCCGAAAATGCATAATAAAGAAGGAAAAAAACATATACAAGTCGCACTGGAGTACAAGTCACATTTTTTGGGGAAATGTATTTGATAAAACCCAACACCAATAATAGACATTTGAAAGGCAATTTAAACTAAATAAAGAATAGTGAACAACAGGCTGAATAAGTGTACGTTATATGAGGCATAAATAACCAACTGAGAACGTGCCTGGTAAGTTAACGTAACATATTATGGTAAGAGTCATTCAAATAACTATAATATATAGAACATGCTATACGTTTACCAAACAATCTGTCACTCCTAATCGCTAAATCCCATGAAATCTTATACGTCTAGTCTCTTACGTGAATGAGCTAAATAATATTATTTGATATTTTTACGGTAATGTGTTAATAATTTCACACATAAGTCGCTCCTGAGCATAAATCGCACCCCCGGCCAAACTATGAAAAAAACTGCGACTTATAGTCCGAAAAATACGGTAGTCGATATGACAATGATTACATCGATATTTTTTTATTATTATAAAATCTTTCGTCTTTTTTGTTATTGTTTATAAACTCAGGAATACGTCACTGGACATTGGAGAACTTTAATTATGACCGATGTTTGATCCTGTAACTACTTGGTATTGGATCCATACACCAATTTGTAGTATCATTCTAAACGCTTGTAAAGTATCCAAACAATAGAAGCATAAATGCCTATTACATTTTAACAGAAGTGTAGATAGAACATGTTAAAACAGAAAGCAAGCCGATAATAATAATAATTTTGTACCGCTTGTCCCTCAAAATTTTGACAAAATAATGCATTGGGAAATGACACAATACAGTGCATCCGAAAAGTAGTCAGAGAGCTTCACGTTTCTACAGCCTTTTTCCAAAATGGAATGAATTCATGTTTGTCCTCACAATTCTTAATGACAACGTAAAAAGTTATTTTTTTAAACTTTTGCATATTTATTACAATTTAAAATAGGCAAAAAAGAATGGGCAAAACTGCCCAAAAATAGGTGTGCCAAGCTTGTGGCATCATATTCAAAAAGACTTGTAATTGGATGTAATTGCTGCCAAAGGTGCATCAACAAAGCATTGAGCAAAAGCTGTGAATACATATGTACATGTGATTTGTTAGTGTTTTATTTTTAATACATTTGCTGAAAAAATTTTTTTTTTAACTTTTCATATTGTCATTAAGGACAAAAAAATGTTTCTAAATGTAAAACACTATCTTGTGGTCTACATAACATGTAATGGTGGTTCTTTGGTGAAAGTGTTGCATTGATTATGTTTTACAGACCATTTTCAAGTACCGTATTTTTCGGAGTATAAGTCGCACCGGAGTATAAGATACATAATAAAGAAGGAAAAAAAACATATATACAAACCCCGTTTCCATATGAGTTGGGAAATTGTGTTAGATGTAAATATAAACGAAATACAATAATTTGCAAATCATTTTCAACCCATATTCAATTGAATATGCTACAAAGACAACATATTTGATGTTCAAACTGATAAACATTTTTTTGCAAATAATCATTAACTTTAGAATTTGATGCCAGCAATACGTGACAAAGAAGTTGGGAAAGGTGTCAATAAATACTGATAAAGTTGAGGAATGCTCATCAAACACTTATTTGGAACATCCCATAGGTGAACAGGCAAATTGGGAACAGGTGGGTGCCATGATTGGGTGTAAAAGTAGATTCCATGAAATGCTCAGTCATTCACAAACAAGGATGGGGCGAGGGTCACCACTTTGTCAACAAATGCGTGAGCAAATTGTTGAACAGTTTAAGAAAAACCTTTCTCAACCAGCTATTGCAAGGAATTTAGGGATTTCACCATCTACGGTCTGTAATATCATCAAAGGGTTCAGAGAATCTGGAGAAATCACTGCACGTAAGCAGCTAAGCCCGTGACCTTCCATCCCTCAGGCTGTACTGCATCAACAAGCGACATCAGTGTGTGTAAAGGATATCACCACATGGGCTCAGGAACACTTCAGAAACCCACTGTCAGTAACTACAGTTGGTCGCTACATCTGTAAGTGCAAGTTAAAACTCCTATGCAAGGCGAAAACCGTTTATCAACAACACCCAGAAACGCCGTCTGCTTCGCTGGGCCTGAGCTCATCTAAGATGGACTGATACAAAGTGGAAAAGTGTTCAGTGGTCTGACGAGTCCACATTTCAAATTGTTTTTGGAAACTGTGGACGTCGTGTCCTCCGGACCAAAGAGGAAAAGAACCATTTGGATTGTTATAGGCGCAAAGTTGAAAAGACAGCATCTGTGATGGTATGGGGGTGTATTAGTGCCCAAATCATGGGTAACTTACACATCTGTGAAGGCGCCATTAATGCTAAAAGGTACATGCAGGTTTTAGAGCAACATATGTTGCCATCCAAGCAATGTTACCATGGACGCCCCTGCTTATTTCAGCAAGACAATGCCAAGCCACGTGTTACATCAACGTGGCTTCACATTAAAAGAGTGCGGGTACTAGACTGGCCTGCCTGTAGTCCAGACCTGTCTCCCATTAAAAATGTGTGGCGCATTATGAAGCCTAAAATACCACAACGGAGACCCCCGGACTGTTGAACAACTTAAGCTGTACATCAAGCAAGAATGGGAAAGAATTCCACCTGAGAAGCTTAAAAAATGTGTCTCCTCAGTTCCCAAACGTTTACTGAGTGTTTTTAAAAGGAAAGGCCATGTAACACAGTGGTGAACATGCCCTTTCCCAACTACTTTGGCACGTGTTACAGCCATGAAATTCTAAATTAATTATTTGCAAAAAAAAAAAAAAAAGTTTATGAGTTTGAACATCAAATATCTTGTCTTTGTAGTGCATTCAATTGAATATGGGTTGAAAAGGATTTGCAAATCATTGTATTCCATTTATATTTACATCTAACACAATTTCCCAACTCATATGGAAACGGGGTTTGTAAGTCGCCCTGGAGCCCGGCTAAACTATGAAAAAAACTGTGACTTACAGTCCGAAAAATACGGTAGCTTTCTGACAGTCTCTTCAGGATGCACAGTTTTGTGGGCGGTCTTATTTACGTGGCTCACTTTCGACAGCGTCTTCTCCCCGTCATTTTTGTTGTGGCAGTGTAGCGTGCAAGGACGGGAGTGGAAGAAGTGTCAAAAGATGGAGCTAACTGTTTTAATGACATTCAGGCTTTACCTAAATCAATAACGGAGCAGCATCTCCTCATCCGTGGCTCACTAATGCAACATCAATCAATGTGTCCCGTGAAAAACTGTCCGACCGGAACCCTCTAATAACTAAAGTTCTGTGGGTGAATTATGTAAACCCACTACAGTTTTTAGCGCTTTGTTAGCTAGTCTACTGACAGATATCAATAAGAACTTTACACTACTTTATATTAGAAATGGCAACAGCAGAAGATGAATGCCACATAAGAAGATAGAGAAAAAGAAGAAGCTTATTACTACGGCGTCATCACGGACTACAATGGCGGAAGTGCGCATATTTTCAGGACTTATGCAGATCCCAAATTTACATCAGAAGGTACCAAAAGATAAGAAAAGTTGGATTTGCATAATATTGCGAAACAAAACGCCAGGTAGTATGTCTGCTAATGGGTGCCATTTTGTGGTCCTTATACACACACCATAATAATACTTGTATGTTTAATGCGCCGACAATCCATCAAATGGTGCGGCTTTTTTCATTTTCATTTTGTCATTTATTTATTTATTTCAGGCAATGACATAAAAAAGTACAAAGTTGACAACACATAATATAAATTAATATAGTGCAAAAGTTAATGTAAAGTATGTAATTCATGATTGTCCAGTTTTGCCTGAAAGGGAGTGGGAAGAAGATAACTTATTTAATCCCACCCCCAGTTCTCCATTCAGTGATTATTCACATGAGTTTCACACTTAACTTTGTTCAAGGATTATAATACAGATGTTGTATCATAGTGGCATTACCACAGGTAACAATAACTATTACACTGTAACAATAATTTGTATAAACAATGTAGGAATAATGATTATACCAACAATGGTAATAGACAACATAGCATTAATGGTAATAGACAACATAGCAATAATGGTAAGGAAACAATGAGCACATGTTAACACTTTGAGACAGAGTAGCTTCATAGCTTACTGAAGTCGTACTAAAAACCTTTTGACAGATTTTTGAACGTCGTGTGTAATGTGCTATATTCTCAATGAAACATTTGAAGTTTTGGTGTTGTTTACTGGCGTCATCTTGCAGTTTACACGTATCTCTTATGTGTGACTGCCATCTACCATGTACCAAATAAAATTGATTCGAGGTCGGTAAGCACAACCAGAATTATTCCGTACATTAGGTGCACCGGGTTATAAGGCGCACTGTCGCATTTTGAGAAAATTAAAGGATTTTAAGTGCGCCTTTATAGTCCGAAAAATACGGTAAAGTTGTCTAGTATGTTCACTATCTTATTTAATGCCAACATTGTTATTTGATTGCAATGTGAAACATATGTTTATTGTATCATAACATTTTCTGTTTATTGGTCCCCCTTTATTTGAAAAGGTATCAAAGTACTGTTATCGGGACAACCCTAGTACGTAGTGTGTTTATTTAAAAAGAATGAAAACAGCCATGTGTCTCATCACAGTCACACCTGCTCGATTTTAAGTGCGCCTTTATAGTCCGAAAAATACGGTAAAGTTGTCTAGTATGTTCACTATCTTATTTAATGCCAACATTGTTATTTGATTGCAATGTGAAACATATGTTTATTGTATCATAACATTTTCTGTTTATTGGTCCCCCTTTATTTGAAAAGGTATCAAAGTACTGTTATCGGGACAACCCTAGTACGTAGTGTGTTTATTTAAAAAGAATGAAAGCAGCCATGTGTCTCATCACAGTCACACCTGCTCGTAGAACCTCTGAAAACACCTCCCATCCTTGTCATCGTTCATTAGACGAAAGATATCAATGTGCACGTAAAGTTGTTGTTTTTTTGCCCTTCACCAGTGACATTGTGCTATCCATTCACAAAGTGTGGGAAAAGAAGATGCCCCGGGAGTCACATCACATCTCGCTCCTCTCCTCCACTCACGGTGCTGCCATGTGTTAACGCCGAGAGCTGACACCTACCGCGTGAGCGCATGTATGCGAGGAGGGATAGTTAGCATGAGAAAATCTCTGTCATTTTCAGAAAGAATCGCTTTGGTTTAAAGATAGTCTGCGCACGAGGTGGAAAACGCCCACCCAGACTTCTTATTATTTGTATTATTTCACCTCACTTCAGCTGATATATGAAGTGTCACAAAGTAGTCCCCGGCCCCTCCCATCCATTCCCTAAAGCCCAGGGCGCCGTCCCGGACCACTAAATCACCTGACTGCATCCGTGCTTTCCACTAAAGAATGTGGACCACCGAGGAGCAGCCACAACTCATGCGTCCACCGTTTGTCTGCGTCGATAAAGGAGACCACAACGGTGGGCTGAGTTGTCAAACCCTGCCCTCTGGAAACATCTACAACGGTTGTCATTTTTCAGCCGACAGACTGTTGTGCGAATCTTCTGCAAACAACTGGATAGGGATGGACGACACGGCCTAAAATCAATATGGTGATATGTATTGCTGCCTCCCGCGATAACGATATACAGTACAGGCCAAAAGTCAGTGCGTTTTCTTTATTTTCATGACTATTTACATTGTATATTGTCACTGAAGGCATCAAAACTATGAATGAACACATGTGGAGTAGAGATGTCCGATAACGGCTTTTTTGCCGATATCCGATATTCCGATATTGTCCAACTCTTAATTACCGATTCTGATATCAACTGATACCGATATACACAGTCGTGGAATTAACACATTATTATGCCTAATTTTGTTGTGATGCCCCGCTGGATGCATTAAACAATGTAACAAGGTTTTCCAAAATATATCAACTCAAGTTATGGAAAAAAATGCCAACATGGCACTGCCATATTTATTATTGAAGTCACAAAGTGCATTATTTTTAAATTTTATTTTTTAACATGCCTCAAAACAGCAGCTTGGAATTTGGGACATGCTCTCCCTGAGAGAGCATGAGGAGGTTGGGGTTGGGGGGGGCGGGGTTGAAGTGGGGTGGGATGGGGTAGGGGGTAGCGGGGGGTGTATATTAAAGCGTCCCGAAAGAGTTAGTGCTGCAAGGGGTTCTGGGTATTTGTTCTGTTGTGTTTATGTTGTGTTACGGTGTGGATGTACTCCCGAAATGTGTTTGTCATTCTTGTTTGGTGTGGGTTCACAGTGTGGCGCATATTTGTAACAGTGTTAAAGTTGTTTATACGCCACCCTCAGTGTGACCTGTATGGCTGTTGACCAAGTATGCCTTGCATTCACTTGTGGGTGTGAAAAGCCGTAAATATTATGTGATTGGGCCGGCACGCAAAGGCAGTGCCTTTAAGGTTTATTGGCGCTCTGTACTTCTCCCTACATCCGTGTACACAGCAGCGTTTTAAAAAGTCATAAATGTTACTTTTTGAAACCGATACCGATAATTTCTGATATTACATTTTAAAGCATTTATCGGCCGATAATAACGGCAGTCCGATATTATTGGACATCTCTAATGTGGAGTTATGTACTTAACAAAAAAAAAGGTGAAATAACTGAAAACATGTTTTATATTCTAGTTTCTTCAAAATAGCCACCCTTTGCTCTGATTACAGTTTTGCACACTCTTGGCATTCTCTCGATGAGTTTCAAGAGGTAGTCACCTGAAAGGGTTTTCACTTCACAGGTGTCATAGTTTTGATGCCTTCAGTGACAATCTACAATGTAAATAGTCATGAAAATAAAGAAAACGCATTAAATGAGAAGACTGTGTCCAAACTTTTGGCCTGTACTGTATATCACGATATATTATTTGGTATGAAAATAGTAATAGAAGCTTTATAAACCAGGTTAATTTGGCTGCTGATGTGTGCAGTAACATATTGCGTAATTTCCCGTATTTTCTCAACACTGGGGTGAGTTTTTCCTTGCCCGTATGTGGGCTCTGTACCGAGGATGTCGTTGTGGCTTGTGCAGCCCTTTGAGACACTTGTGATTTAGGGCTATATAAATAAACATTGATTGATTGATTGATTGATTAGAACACTGGAGTGATAGTTGCTGGAAATGGGCCTCTATACACCTATATAGATATTGCACCAAAAACCAGACATTTGCAGCTAGAATAGTCATTTACCACATTAGCAATGTATAGAGTGTATTTCTTTAAAGTTAAGACTAGTATAAAGTTATCTTCATTGAAAAGTACAGTGCTTTTCCTTCAAAAATAAGGACATTTCAATGTAACCCCAAACTTTTGAACGGTAGTGTATATATATATATATATATATATATATATATATATATATATATATATATTGTTGAAGGACCAGAATCGACATTGTTACGTACATTGGGCAAGCTCTGTACGTAAATGAATTAAAAATAAAGCTAACGTAGATCTGCGCTGATGTCTGTGACGCCTCTACTTAACAGCAACAAAAACATTATACAACATTATATTACTTTAAATTATTTTCACGTAAAAACACTCATTTTTAAGGTGTGGCGACTTTTTTATTCTGTAGTAGTAGGAGTAGCGACTTCCTTGGTCATTTACAGAATCCAGTTTCCTTTGTTTTCACTTTATCGATCTGCGCATGCAAGTGACGTCGAGGCCACATTGGGTCCCCATTGGCCTGTGTGCGTTTATACCGGAGTCTGATAAAGATCACATTTTACATGTAATCTAAACAGTCAGCTGGGAAAAATCGGATTTGGTCCATTTTGGCCTGCAATGTAAATGTAGTTCTCCTGATGTGGCCCAAATCTGATGTGAAAAGATAAGTAGCACTTTAGAGCGCTCAGAATGGCAAAACATAGCCGATCTGCGTCACTAGAGGGGGAAAAAAATCAGATTTGGTGTGCAGTGTAAACGAGGCCTTGGTCATCCATCCATCCATCCATTTTCTACCGCTTATTCCCTTCGGGGTCGGGGGGGGGGGGGGGGTGCTGGAGTCTATCTCAGCTACAATAGGGTGGAAGGCGGGGTACACCCTGGACAAGTCGCCACCTCATCGCAGGGCCAACACAGATAGACAATACAAATTATAATTTTCTCTACAGCAGGGGTGTCCAAAATGCCGACCCGTAGCTAATTTTCTGACGACTGGTTCGCATTCTAATATTAGCATGCTAGCTTTTTTGCTAATTTTGGAGGTATACACCTCAGCGTCAAATATTTGTTACTTGACATACGATACCTGTTAGCATGCTAGCTTGTTTTATTTTTTTAGCTAATTTTGTAAGTATGAACCTCATTCGTACTTTGGTACTTGATGCATACTATCATTAGCATGCTAGCATTTGAAACAACTATTTCAGGTACACACCTTAAAGGCCTACTGAAATGCGATTTTCTTATTTAAACGGGGATAGCAGGTCCATTCTATGTGTCATACTTGATCATTTCGCGATATTGCCATATTTTTGCTGAAAGGATTTAGTAGAGAACATCGACGATAAAGTTCGCAACTTTTGGTCGCTGATATAAAAGCCTTGCCTGTACCGGAAGTAGCAGACGATATGAGCATGACGTCACAGGTTGTGGAGCTCCTCACATCCGCACATTGTTTACAATCATGGCCCCCAGCAGCGAGAGCGATTCGGACCGAGAAAGCGGCTATTTCCCCATTAATTTGAGCGAGGATGAAAGATTCGTGGAGGAGGAAAGTGAGAGTGAAGGACTAGAGGGCAGTGGAAGCGATTCAGATAGGGAAGATGCTGTGAGAGGCGGGTGAGACCTGATATTCAGCTGAGAATGACTAAAACAGTAAATAAACACAAGACATATATATACTCTATTAGCCACAACACAACCAGGCTTATATTTAATATGCCACAAATTAATCCCACAAAACAAACACCTCCCCCCCTCCCGTCCATATAACCCGCCAATACAACTCAAACACCTGCACAACACTCAATCCCACAGCCCAAAGTACCGTTCGCCTCCCCAAAGTTCATACAGCACATATATTTCCCCAAAGTCTCCAAAGTTACGTACGTGACATGCACATAGCGGCACGCACGTACGGGCAAGCGATCAAATGTTTGAAAGCCGCAGCTGCGTACTCACGTCACGGTACCGCGTCTGCGTATCCAACTCAAAGTCCTCCTGGTAAGAGTCTCTGTTGTCCCAGTTCTCCACAGGCCAATGGTAAAGCTTGACTGTCATCTTTCGGGAATGTAAACAATGAAACACCGGCTATGTGTTTGTGTTGCTGCAGCCGGCAGCTAATACACCGCTTCCCACCTACATCTTTCTTCTTTGCTGTCTCCATTGTTCATTGAACAAATTGCAAAAGATTCACCAACACAGATGTCCAGAATACTGTGGAATTTATAGCTGGCCACAATGCTGTCCCAAAATGTCCTCTTCAATCCGTGACGTCACGCGCAGACGTCATCATACAGAGACGTTTTCAGCAGGATATTTCGCGAGAAAAATTTAAAATTGCACTTTACTAATTTAACCCCGCCGTATTGGCATGTGTTGCAATGTTAGGATTTCATCATTGATATATAAACTATCAGACTGCGTGGTCGGTAGTAGTGGGTTTCAGTAGGCCTTTAAATTCATATATTATTTTGGTACTTGACGCATGTTACAGTTAGCATTTTAGCATGTTAACATTAACATGCTAGCTTATTTTAGCTAACTTGGCAGGTATATAGTATATCAGTGTCATATTTTGATATTTCAGTAATGCTAACTGTTATGTAGTATCGAACGGTTAGCTTATTTTGCTCATATTTTTTGTTACATGACGCTATCTGGCTAGCGTGCTAACTGTTAGCATTTCAGTTTGGCTTTGGTTATTCAGAATTCCCACAAAATTTCTACCAAAATTGCGTTTTTTTACTTATTTGAAAAACATTCATATATATTGTACAGGTTTTGAAAGTGAAAACTACCGAAATGGCCCCCACATCCTTTGATTCGTCAGTCTGTGGCCCTCCGGGGAAAACATTTTGGGCTCGACAGCAATGGCGAAATGGGGGGGGGGGGGGCAACAGCTTTAATTCTGTGACCGATTAATATTGTAGAAGACGAGGGGCTGCTCGAAATAGTCGCACATTGCTTTGACTGTTATGAAGACTGAGGAGGCACTTTGCCGACACGCACACTCAGCTGAATTTTTTTATTGTCATTTATAGTGGTCTGCTTATAAAGTGAGCCTGTGTCAGAAGTGGCAAGCGTGTGTGTGTGTGTGTGTGTGTGTGTGTGTGTGTGTGTGTGTGTGTGTGTGTGTGTGTGTGTGTGAGTGAGTGTGTGTGAGAGTGAAACATTTTTGTGTAGAGCTGTATAAAATGTTTAATAAACAAACATTTGCAAAAAGTAAACAAATGATCCAGTCCAATGTTGGTCGTATTAAAAACAGTTGTCCGTATTAGGACCTGTGGCCGTCTAGCGAGGTGCCTGACTTGCATTGGTTACACCAGGGGTGTCAAAGTCATGGAGGAAAATCTATTCCCACGGGGGCCGGACGAGTAAAATCATGGCATGATAACTTAAAAATACAACTAGGACAAGTTCAGATTGTTTTATTTGTTTTACTTCGGGCCAAAATTGAACAACCAAATAATCCTCTTGACTATACACTTCAAGTTAGTTCAATTCTGAAAGAAAAATTTTAAGAAAAAACTAAGTCACAGCCCGTCTAGGATTGAACAAAAAGCAAAATAAAGCACAAAATGAAAATTATTCTCTGTTTTAACTACCTCATTTGTCATTTCCATGCTTCACTTTCTTTCAATTTGCACAGAAGACAATCATTTTCACAGAACTATATCAATGTGCAGTGTCTTATGCGGCATTTTAAGTGTTTGCTTTACTCCTGTTTGTTTTAAAGTCCCACTTTACCGTGTACCTCTTGCTCTGTATACTTGCTCACCCTGCTATAAACTATTTGCTTGCCTAACAGAATTGCTATTGCGACATCCAGTGGACACATTAAGAACAGCAGTTTCTTTAATTTAAAATTGCAGATCAATTTTACACTTAGCAAACTCATCTCGCGGGCCGGATTGAACCTGTACCGCGGGTCGCATGTTTGACATCCGTGGGTTACACGAATCATTGTAATTCATAAGAAGTAGAGGTATGAAAAATGATGCATCTCAATTAGAACTTGGGCGATTCACGAATCGATGGACAAATGTCCAAATTTCGATTATTTACCTATGTTAAATATAGTAATACAGGCAGTTCTACAGTGCGGCATTACTGCTAATGTTCTCTAAACGTTAGTTATTAGGCTCTGTTTAACCAAGGGAGAAGGATTAGATCAAAAAAAATTAACGTTATGTGCTAGTTGTGTGAGCGTGAACACACACACGGAGGAGGAGAGGACAAGCTATGCCCGCCGCAGCGCTAAGCAAGCCTGAATGTGAAGTAGCGGGGGGAAAAAAGAAGGATAAATGCTTTGTACAAGTGTGTAACATTCTGTTTTAATACACACACATTTTAAAGGGCAGCTGCACTTTTTGGGGAATTTTGTCGTTCACAATCACTATGAGAGAACACACATTTTTTTTGTTTTTTCTTTAGGATTCTAAAAAAAACCTTGTAAAATGCAGCTAATGGGAGTCACCGTTGTAGCCTTCAAAGCCCTCTAAAACAACTTCAAAACCATCCATCTACGTTTTATGTACACGCTGTAATTGTCCACACGTTTAAGTCAGGACTTTGGGAAGGCCATTCTAAAACCTTAATTCTAGCCTGATTTAGCCATTCCTTTACCACTTTTGACGTATATATATATATATATTTTTTTTTTTTTTTTTTTTTACAGTATATATACTTTGTATAAATATATATATATATATATATATATATATATATATATATATATATATATATATACATACAGTATATATACACATATCCCGAAATGGACAAGCGGTAGAAAATGGATAGATTGATGGATATATATATATATATGTGTGTGTGTGTGTACATATGCGCACAAATCCAAAAACCGGAAGTGAAGCAATACTGCATACGTCAGTAGCAAAAGGAGGAGCCTTGACATATTATTAATATTAATAATAATTACATGTAATACATTTAGAGTATATAATAATAATATACAATATAATAATTTAATATGTATAAATAATTTATTTATAATTGACTCGTAGCCCCTGAATCATAGTCATAATCAAATTGTGAGGTGCCCCAAAATTCCCACTTTTAAAAAGAGGACTTCAATGCTTTCCTTCCACTGCATGTGGCCTCAAGAAACATTCCCAGGTGAGGAACGCAGCCCTTTCCAAAATGGCCGCTGGGACCTGTTTGTACATCCTTGCGGTGTTCTAGCGGGGGGAAAGAATGTGACCTCATTCCCGAGCTGATTCGCGGCTTGATGTTGACTGTCCATTCGTGTAGGTGCAGGTTTCAAAGTCGGCTATTCAATAAAAGCCTCTTAACTTTGTGCCCTCAAGGGAAATCTGTTCAATTCCAAATGCCACAAGTGTTTGTACATTAGTTGATCTTCAGGGTGGGGTTTACTAAATTGTGCCACAGCATTCCAAGGGCAATTTCCCCTCCCTGTTCCGTCCTTATTATATCAAGCAGGGATCCTGAAGTAGGTTAGCGGCGAGGGTCACGTCAGGCGCACACGGCAGGCACTCAGGGTGAAATAGGAAGCCCGCATCATCGGATCCTTTAGGAGGCTCAAGTCATGCAGAGCTAACAAAGTCAACACTTGTATTATTTATGTTGGATGCAACGAGTTTGTTGTCCTTGTTTGCACCGCATGTCACAAATCAATGATGTATTATTATCCATTTCAGACTATTGCTAAAAAGCTAACGCACATCATTCTTTCTCTCCACATGACAAGAATGAGCAGCAAGACCCAAACATCAAGGGTCTCCCCGTCACCTGTCCACTCCAGCCGGAACGAGGACATGAAATATTAACGGCGGCGCTGCGCTGCGCAACAGGACTCTGACGCATCCACGATGGTAAATAATTCAAACTTTCCGTCGGATGCCCTTTTTATAACTCAATCAATTTACTCTGTGTCTGCTGCCAATGTGGAGGTTGTCACGACAACGCACAGCAGCACACACTCATGTGGGCTTCTTATTGGCACCCACATAATCCACTTATAATCACCTGGGGCCTCATGTATGAAGAACTGCGTGGATTTCCTACTAAAAATTGGCATACGTATACATTTTTTTTTAAAAGCGTATGCAAGAATAATTCAGATAATACAAGTACTAGACATGTCCGATAATGGCTTTTTTGCCGATATCCGATATTGTCCAACTCTTAATTACAGATTCCGATATCAACCGATACCGATATATACAGTCGTGGAATTAACACATTATTATGCCTAATTTTGTTGTGATGCCCCGCTGGATGCATTAAACAATGTAACAAGGTTTTCCAAAATAAATCAACTCAAGTTATGGAAAAAATGCCAACATGGCACTGCCATATTTATTATTGAAGTCACAAAGTGCATTCTTTTTTTAACATGCCTCAAAACAGCAGCTTGGAATTTGGGACATGCTCTCCTTGAGAGAGCATGAGGAGGTTGAGGTGGGGGGGGGGATGTATGGGGTGGCGGGGGGTGTATAGTGTAGCGTCCCGGAAGAGTTAGTGCTGCAAGGGGTTGGGTATTTGTTCTGTTGTGTTTATGTTGTGTTACGGTGCGGATGTTCTCCCGAAATGTTTTTGTCATTCTTGTTTGGTGTGGGTTCACAGTGTGGCGCATATTTGTAACAGTGTTAAAGTTCTTTATACGGTCAGCCTCAGTGTGACCTGTATGGCTGTTGACCAAGTATGACTTGCATTCACTTGTGTATGTGAAAAGTCGTAGATATTATGTGACTGGGCCGGCACGCAAAGGCAGTGCCTTTAAGGCACGGCCCCAATATTGTTGTCTGGGTGGAATTCGGGAGAAATTCGGGAGAATGGTTGCCCCGGGAGATTTTCGGGAGGGGCACTGAAATTCGGGAGTCTCCCGGGAAAATCGGGAGGGTTGGCAAGTATGACTGGGAGACGCAACTGCTCTGTACTTCTCCCTACGTCCGTGTACCACTCCGTACAGCGGCGTTTTAAAAAGTCATAAATTTTACTTTTTGAAACCGATACCGATAATTTCATTACATTTAAAAGCATTTATCGGCCATCTCTAACAAGTACATTTCTTTGTTACATTAATGCCACACCCTCTTAAAAATACGCAAGTCATATTGAAATGACTGTACATTTCGGAGTATAAGCCGCTATAAGCTTTGGACCTTGCGGCTTATGAGACAGTGCGGCTAATTTATGGATTTTTCTTTGCTGACGGCCATAATGTGAATAGTTCTCATAAAACACACTGAAATAGTGTGTTATTGTTTGTGCTATGACGTCATTAGACGGGTTCGCCCACATCAGGTGAGCTGGGTGAACCTTTACAGGGGGCTCTGTACCGAGGATGTCGTTGTGGCATGTGCAGCCCTTTGAGACACTTGTGATTTAGGGCTATATAAATAAACATTGATTGATTGATTGATTACAGTGTTTCCTGCTGTTGAAAGCTGTGAACCAGTAGTAGAAGTGCCATTCTGTCTTTCAATCGTCCATAGCGTTTCTACTCATATGGATTCTCCATTCGTCACACCTAGCAACGTTTGTAAGTTTAACAATACAACTAAAACAATTCTTACCTACTAAGCCGTCCCATGAGTGATGCCTGTTTTCATGTGTTTTCATGCATATTTGTACGTGCTATCGTAATGTAATGAAGCTGGCGTTGTTAGCATTAGCTAATATGCTAACATGTTTACGAGTGTCTGTGTTAGTATTATTAACTTACAATGGTATTCTTTTAGTTTTGTAAATTCACCAAAACGTGAGAAAACTGAGTCTGTTTAGCTGATTGGAGAGCGAGCTTCCGCAGCTAGTGGGTTCATGACGATGAATTATGTTTTGTTTGCTCAGCTGTTTTACTGCCATGTTACAGACACCGTTTGGAAACAATTAAAGGCCTACTGAAAGCCACTACTACCGACCACGCAGTCTGATAATTTATATATCAATGATGAAATCTTAACATTGCAACACATGCCAATACGGCCGGGTTAACTTATAAAGTGCAATTTTAAATTTCCCGCTAAACTTCCGGTTTAAAACGTCTTTGGATGATGACGTATGCGCGTGACGTAGCCAGTGAAACAGAAGTATCGGTACCCCATTGAAAACAATACAAAATAGCTCTGTTTTCATCTCATAATTCCACAGTAATCTGGACATCTGCGTTGGTGAATCTTTTGCATATTGTTTAATGAACAATGGAGACTGCAAAGAAGAAAGTTGTAGGTGGGATCGGTGTATTAGCGGCTGGCTGTAGCAACACAACAGGAGGACTTACTTGGATAGCAGACGCGCTAGCCGACGCTAGCCGCCAACCGCACGGATGATCGGGTGAAGTCCTTCGTCGCGCCATCGATCGCTGGAACGCAGGTGAGCACGGGTGTTGATGAGCAGATGAGGGCTGGCTGGCGTAGGTGGAGCGCTAATGTTTTTATCATAGCTCTGTGAGGTCCGGTTGCTAAGTTAGCTTCAATGGCGTCGTTAGCAACAACATTGTTAAGCTTTGCCAGGCTGAGAATTATTAACCGTGTAGTTACATGTACATGGTTTAATAGTATTGTTGATCTTCGGTCTATCCTTCCAATCAGGGATTTATTTATTTTGTTTCTATCTGCATTTGAGCCAGATGCTATCACGTTAGTTCAGTAGCTAAAGAGCTTCGCCGATGTATTGTTGTGGAGATAAAAGTCACTGTGAATGTCCATTTCGCGTTCTCGACTCTCATTTTCAAGAGGATATAGTATCCGAGGTGGTTTAAAATACAAATCCGTGATCCACAATAGAAAAAGGAGAGTGTGTGGAATCCAATGAGACCTTGTACCTAAGTTACGGTCAGAGCGAAAAAAGATACACCCTGCACTGCCTCTCTAGTCCTTCACTCCCACGTTCCTCATCCACGAATCTTTGATCCTCGCTCAAATTAATGGGGTAATCACCGCTTTCTCGGTCCGAATCTCTCTTGCTCCATTGTAAACAACGGGGAATTGTGAGGAATCCCTCCTCCTGTGACGTCACGCTACTTCCGGTATAGGCAATGCTTTTTTTTATCAGCGACCAAAAGTTGTTCTATACTAAATCCTTTCAGCAAAAATATGGCAATATCGCGAAATGGTCAAGTATGACACATAGAATGGATCTGCTATCCCCGTTTAAATAAAAAAATGTCATTTCAGTAGGCCTTTAAGGGGTTAAACGACTTAGTGTAGACATGGCCTTAGTGCTTTAGACAGGAACCGGACACAGGTCTGGGCTACGCGAGAGGACGCCGATTGTGTCGTTCGAGCCATAAGTGTTGTTACGCGTTGCTGTTCCTAAAAAGACACTTGTTGTGCACGTTTGAGCGCCGCTCAATGACGCTGATTGTTGAAGTTGCAAGACCGCGCATAATTCGCCAAATCTGTGGATTCTGAGTTCCCACCTCACCGAGCCTGCCCCATATTGCTGCTCTACAGTAAAGGATGTATCCCTTTTCAAGCAATGAATATATGTTAGGAGAAGACAGATCCTATTTTCTTGCATTATTGATATTTTTTTATTTTCCTGAGGCCATCAGTGTGATAGATACGCTGATGTTTTCCATTCGCAAGATCATTTATAATCATTTCTAAGGACTCCTTGCTAGATTGCACAGTCTGTTCCTCATTTTAAGTACGCTCCTTTGTTTTGTGTTTGCATGTGTTTGCCGCCCTCCTTCCAGCACAAGGCCACTCGGCTGCACATGACAATGAGCGGCCCACAGAGGCGTGACTCATGCCATCCCATAATGTTCTCCTCAGTCAACACACTGCGAGAAATGACTCATGCCGCCGTCCGTCTATTCTCAAAGCTCAGCGGCCTCGGACGAAGTGGCAAAGAGAGAATGGGAGCGCTATTCAAAAACTTTAACATGACTTTACTTCTTGTTATTGGTGCTAAAAAAAAAAGTAAAAAAACTTTTTATGTCTTTGGGAGCTTCGTGCTGCATTCGTTTTCCCAATTCCAATTCCAAAGCGGGCTTGACTCGCAGACACACAGCTCAGGGAAATGCAGTGGAAATCTCATTATGGCGCACACATGCTGGAAGTAATGCTGGCTCGGGGGCAAATGAAACACCTCCTCCTGCATGGCAATAGGCTTGTTAGGGATTTAGTGTGGGAATGTTCCTCTAGTTTTTTTTTTGGAGGTGGTGAAGTTACCACCAGCTTTAACGAGCGAGGCTTTAAACCCTAACCTGCGCGCTGCCCTCTGACCTCCCCGTCCGAGCAGAAGCCCCACAATACATTTGCATGTGAAACGTGACTGCTGCGGAGTTGAGGTACAAGCCTGGAACCTATTATTTAAAGGTGTGTGCGCGCATGATTTATGTGTTTGTTTTCAGATACACACCACCCGATATTTGGGTCAGCGGCAAAATTTGCCAACGTGACACTGGTAAATGTCACACTTTGTTGCGTTAGCCTGCAGCTAACGAGACCGGGGACATGGGAACACGTCGCGCTAATTTGCCAGGAATTTGAACTTGTTTTTTTACGTCGATGTAAATGTGGACTCTTTGTGCCGTGATGCCGGTTGACTTCTAATTTCTCATTTAAAAAATGTCATGCAAAATAATGCAAAGTTATTCCTCTGTGCCGGTGTGAAAGTGTCAACATTGTTATGCCTGGCCCGATAGTCAGTAAGTCAATTACTGTAAATTCCGGACTGTAAGCCGCTACTTTTTGTCCTACACTTTGAACCCTGCGGTTTATTTAACGTTGTGGCTAATTTATAGATTTTTCTTCGCTGACGGCCATATTGCAAATAGTTTTCGAGAGAAAATACACCGAAAAGGTGTGTTATTTTTGTGCTGTGGTGACCATCTTTTGGACGAGTTCAAAGTGTCCTTCCATTTAGTGCTTTCAACCGGAAGTACAAGTGCCGTTCCATCTTCTAGCCGTCCATAGCGTTTTCACTCATATGGATTCTTCATTCATCACTCTAAGCAAAGTTTGTAGGTTTTACAGTGTAACTAAAATTGTTTATACTTACAAAACCGTCCCATGTGTGATGTCTATCGGCGTGTTTTCATGCATATTTGTACGTGCTATATAATGCGAGCATTGTTAGCATTAGCTAATATGCTAACACGTTTATTAGTGTCTGTGTTTGTATTATCAACTTACAATGGCATACTGTTTGCATTGTTATAGTTTCACAAATTTCTCAATAAATTCACCAAAACGTCACCGTTAAGTCTGTTTGGCTTTTTGGACAGCTAGCTGTCCAGAGTCGGGACCCGGGGTGGACCGCTCGCCTGTGCATCGGTTGGGGACATCTCTGCGCTGCTGACCCGTCTTTGCTCGGGATGGTCTCCTGCTGGCCCCACTATGAACTGGACTCTCACTATTATGTTAGATCCACTATGGACTGGACTTTCACTATTATGTTAGATCCACTATGGACTGGACTTTCACAATATTATGTCAGACCCACTCGACGTCCATTGCATCCGGTCTCCCCTAGAGGGGGGGGGGGGGGGGGGGGTCACCCACATATGCCGTCCTCTCCAAGGTTTCTCATAGTCATTCACATCGACGTCCCACTGGGTTGTGAGTTTTTCCTTGCCCTTATGTGGGCTCTGTACCGCGGATGTCGTTGTGGCTTGTGCAGCCCTTTGAGACACTTGTGATTTAGGGCTATATAAATAAACATTGATTGATTGACTAGCTTCCACAACTAGTGGGTCCATGATGATGACCTCCATTTCGTTTCCAGGCACCGTTCGGAAACAATTAAGGTATGTAAGTACTAATTTACATTCATTTCGCAACATATATATCTGCGGTGCGGCTAATATATGGAAAAATATATTTTTCCCCTAAAATTTAGTGGGTGCAGCTTATATACCGGTGCGTTCTAAAGTCCGGAAAATATGGTACCGTAATCAAACGGGGCGGTATAGCTCAGTTGGTAGAGTGGCCGTGCCAGCAACTTGAGGGTTCCAGGTTCGATCCCCACTTCCGCCATCCTAGTCACTGCCGTTGTGTCCTTGGGCAAGACACTTTACCCACCTGCTCCCAGTGCCACCCACACTGGTTTAAATGTAACTTAGAAATTGAGTTTCACTATGTAAAAGCGCTTTGAGTCACTAGAGAAAAGCGCTATATAAATATAATTCACTTCACTTCACTTCAAACGATAAATGCAAATAAAGTCGATACATTTAGCAATAAATTGCGGTGTCCGTGTGCGTTTGTTTTCTTCGTCTCTTGCTTGAAACAGGGTGAAAGAGGTCTCAGCACCTGAGCACGTTTAACAGTCAAATTAACAGAAGAAAGTGAGCCCTTTTTTCAGTCATCCACAATCTTTGTCTCGGTGCGCGGAGAGCGGGACCGCGAGCTAACACACGCAGAACTCACGGACATTGCCTCCCAACTCACGACTCGCTAGGGAAAAGTTCCACAAAATAACATAAATTAAGAGGAAGAAATATGATTACAAAGCCAAATGTCTTGTATTTTTGATGGGCAATATGAGCCCATCAACACGGACGTACAAGCGAAAATGCCTTGATGGCAACAAGGCAGTTTTTCCAACTGGGAAAAAAATGCACTTTAAGTTTTTCTATATTCATTGGCGGTGTCAAAAAAAAAAAAGATTTTTGAAGGAATCGCCAATCATACTTGATTGATTCTTAATCGATTAAAAAAAAAAGCAAAAATCGATTTTTTTATTTATTTTTTATTTTTTATCTGTCCTGTCCAGCCACTCAGGCAAGTCATATATTTGATGTAGATGATCATATCTGCTGTACAGATTTACAGATTTAAAAAATAAGTGTTGGATACTTCTCTTGTTGCCCTATTTGTATTTGACTTTATTAAATGTTTGGGTAGAATTATATTAAACAAAACCAGTTTTCTATTAAGTAATGTAGAAATTTATCAGAGCTGATTATCTATTTTATGAAGGAATGTCATTAATTATTGAACTGGCACCCAATGTTATTAAAAAGTATTGATTTTGATTCGAGAATCGTTTTAAATCGAGTCCAAATCCAGTCCAAGACCAAAATTGCAACAATACCAAAAGGCAGTGCGCTACGAAAACACTTGTTTACTCGCCAAGTGCTTGAGCCGGTGCAGAGTCTGCAACTGGAAATGACATAATGTGAAACAAAGGTATCGAAATATGCTACTGTTTGATTTTACGTGAACGGGTACGTAGTAGTACTGACGGTTCAGTACCTAGTAAAGTTCAACATTCTATAGCCATCCCGAATTGGCAACTTCTGTTCATTTGCACGATCAACATATTTGAACCATGAGAAAAATCTGAAAGTGCTGAAGAAAGTTACTCCAGTTTCCAAACTCTGAGACTTTCTTTGGCTCCCCTTCTTGATTTGGATGAAGGATGTCGTTGCTTGTCTCCTTCGGTTGTTTGGAGCACAAATGATAAGAGAAGCACGTCTTTGTTGCTGACACCAGTCAAGGTCTACAGCGCATCATGGCCGCATTTCATCTTCGTGCGGCAGGTTGTGTATTTTTTCATCTGACCTTTGGTGACAATGTTTACGCTGTCATGAAACATCCCCAGGGCTGACATTGTGGCTTTTATACTGAGGCGGTGAAGCCGGTAGCTTTTTATGAGCATTTATAGATGCGGCAAAACACAATCCGTTCAGGGACACTGCTTGACCTTTGTTTTGACTGGATTTAGAAACAATTTTTTTCCCATAAAAAATGTTTGAAACAGAAATAGTCGGTTCCAGGGTCAACACATTTAACTGATCTTTTGTGAGTCGCTAAGAAAAAAACTCAATAAAGCAAACTACTGCAGAGTCTGTCCAGTAGCAGACTCAATTGGATATTGTTTACATATTAAAGAGGTCATATAATGATTAGGGCTGCAACAACTAATCGATTAAAATCGATTATTAAAATAGTTGCCGATTAATTTAGTCATCGATTCGTTGGATCTATGCTATGCGCGTGCGCAGAGGTTGTTTTTTTTTAATACATTTTTTATTTTATTTTTTATTTTTTTAATTTTTTTTTACTAAACCTTTATTTATAAACTGCAACATTTACAAACAGCTGAGAAACAATAATCAAAATAAGTATGGTGCCAGTATGCTGTTTTTTTTCAATAAAATACTGGATAGGATAGAAATGTAGTTTGTCTCTTTTATCCGATTAATCGAAGTAATAATCGACAGATTAATCGATTATCAAATTAATCGTTAGTTGCAGCCCTAATAATGATTTTGTTTCTACATTTAAAACACTTCCTTGTGGTCTACATGCCATGTAATGGTGGTTCTTTGGTCAAAATGTTTCACAGACCGTTTCTTTCTTATTTACGTGGCTCTACTTTGTGTCTATTCCCCGTCATCCATGTTGTAGTTGTTAGCGCTTTTACATGTCTAAGAATGTTGTTATTCATCCAGGTCATTGTCATCTCAGAATATTCAATCGATCGCAACTGGACTGTTTCTCTTCTCATCCAAGTAGGCTTCATCAGTTTGTGCTCATAGACTTAGATTGGTCAGATTTAGTCTAATGGCTGAATGAGAACAATAATACACATGTTTTGAAACATTTTGGGTTGGATACCCTAAAAATGGTGTGGGAATATGAAAGGTTGGCTCGTAAGGTTGCAGACTACCGCAACCACTTTAGGTTTAACCTGAGATGTAGACCAAATTACCTCATACACCCACAAGCCTACGCCTTCGTTCTACCATGAAAGGCCACGGGACAGACACAATCCTGTTGAAAGCACAAAAACAACTCTTGAATGTGAGAGTAAGACAAGTCAACTTTACAATCAGTCTCAGGGTAAAATCTGATGAATTACTCCTCAAATTGCAATATATCTTGCCCGAAGAGGTCTGGGAAAAGGTGACAAATTTCACAATCAAAGCCCAACTTAGACAACAGAACCAAAGCAAGACAAGCAAGAAAGTTTCATAAATTACAAGTCAGTAATAACACTTCCACACCGCAAGCACTCATTTGGAGGCATAAAACTGGGGACTCAACTGATAATGAATCACACAATAGATGGGTACAGAATTTGTCCAGCAGAAATCTTACCCAACCAGAAAAAGATGAATCTGTGAAAGGGTTGAACTTTGCCACTCCACATCAGGTTACTTGAGTTGATTTGATCACAGCGACGGAATCAGCCATTAGGAAAAGCAACCTAACAGAAACCAAAGAGTAGCAAATACGGATGAAAGTGACAGCAGCTCTTTCTGATGCCAAGCCACCACCCCCAAGCCTCTCCTTGGAGGAGAGGAAGTAACATCTGGGCAAGGATGAAAACATCCCAATTCTGCCAGCTGATATGGGGAGATGCAGAGTAATTCTCAAAACAACTGACTACCAAAACCAGTTGCTTACACTCCTCAAAGACTTATAACACATATGAAATACTCAAAAGGGACCCCACCAGTAGGTACAAGAGAAGAATCATTGAAAACTTTCAAACTCTACAAAAGTCAGAAGCAATGTTCCCTCTAATTTGTCATGTGTGTGAGCAAATGCAAAAACTCCCTGAGCATTCAGTGGAGCCCATGTGAGCAACATCAGACGTGCACACTGTGGCTACACCAGCAGCACAACTGTCCCAAACCTGACTAAATAACACGTTCAATGTCCATCCATCCATCCATTTTCTACCGCTAGTCCCTTTCGTGGTCGCTGGAGCCTATCTCTGCTTCATTCGGGCGGAAGGCGGAGTACACCCTGGACAAGTCCCCACCTCATCATAATTTGTACCCCTTTCAGACATTGCATTTAGTTCCCATTAAAACATTCACATGTTGCACAATGAGATGTAAGCAGGGGATCGTGTGTACATTCCTGCAACTTCCTGTTTGTAAAAAATATATTTTTATTAGTATTTATTTAATATACTAACAGCATTTCATGATTAATATTTATAAATTAAGATTCCTAATAAAGGACACTAGAATAAGCACACATTTAATTGGTAAATCATAGTGTAACGACCTGGAATGACACTTTATGTGTGGTGTTGGAGTTGTCCCACTTTTTGTGTGTCTGTAAACGCATCACTGGCTAAGTGCCATATGTGCATGTGTTGGCGCAAGTGAGAAAGAGCGAGCGGCTGCTGTTGATATAACAAAGTTGCTTTTGGTCTGGTTTGTACTGCAGAAAATTATCACTTTTGCTAGATACTATTTTTTTTTACTAATGTTTTGGTGATGTGTTTATGGCCGACAATACAGAGTTTTGCTGAGTAAAGTGATCGATGGATTTCATGTCCCTAAAGCGTCTCGACAGACGTTACAATATTTGAACAATGATGACGAAAACGGTTTTCTCTGTCGTGTCCGTGTGTCGAAAATTGTTATGCACTTATTTTTTTATTTGATTTTGTGCGCGGCATAGATTTGCGTGCGCAGAGGACGCTTGAGCAGTGCGCAATTGCACAGGCGCGCACCTTAGAGGGAACGTTGGTCAGAAGCCATCAACCAGGCATTGTATTACCAATCATACCCACAAGAAAACAACACTGGCATTTATGGCCTTCCAAAAAATACACAAGCATGGGGCTCCCCTCAGACCCATCGTCACTAGCATTAACTCTGTGACATACAATATTGCCAAGTATGTGACCAACATCTTAGCACCTTTGGTTGGCAAAACTCCACATCATGTCCAAAACTCAATTGACTTTGTAGCGAAGATTAGAGATCTAAAACTGGACAAAAATGAAGCTATAGTTTCATTCAATGTTCACCTGTATTCCAACCCAGGATGCAGTAGAGACAGTGAGGCAGCGTCTACTAGGTGATCGCACCTTACAAGATAGATCCACACTAAACCCAGAACAGATTTGCCTTTTGCTGGAACTTTGCCTTAACGCTACATACTTTCAATTCATGGGAACATTTTACCGACAAAAACACGGTTGTGCCAAGGGATTATCTGTATCCCCAATAGTAGCAAACCTTTACATGGAGGACATGGGAAAGAGACCTTTGAGCTCCTTTTAGGGAACGACATCAAGTCATTAAGACAGATATGTGGATGGCACGTAGGTGAAAATCAGAAACCAAGAAGTGCAAGCCTTCACCGAGCACATTAACTCAGTGGACAAAAACTTCAAGTTCACACGTGAGGAGGTCAAAGACAGTAAGTTGCCTTTTTTGGACTGTGATGTCCACCTTCGGAGAAAACAGGGGCCTGCATGTCAGGGTTTACCGAAAACCCACACATACCAATGAATACCTACATTTTCCACTCGCACCACCCACTGGAACACAAACTGGGCGTTATCAGAATCCTGCACCTGATAATGTTCCTACCAGCTCACAGGCCAAAGAGAAAGAGCATAGGCATTTGAGGGAAGCCCTCAAAAACATGTGGTTAACCCAGCTGGTCGTTTGTGAAAAGTCCATCCAGTTCCAGAAGTAACAAGAACAGAGTGGATGACGAGGAAAAAGGTGACGGACGCAAAAATATTGTCATTTCATATATATCAGAGTCTATCTGAGAAACTCAGAATAATTTTTAACCAACACAACATCCCAGTAGACTTCAAACCAGGCAACATCCTGAGACAGAGACTCGTGCTTCCTAAAGACCGGATAGCCCACACCCACAAAAACAATCTGGTGTATGCTATCCAGTGTAATGATGAATGCACTGATTCATATATTGGGGAAACAAAACAACCACTAAGCCAACGCATGGTACAGCATAGATGGACAAACTCTTCAGGCCAAGACTCTGCTGTCTACCTGCACCTCAGGGAGAAACAGCACTCCTTTGAGAACAAAAATGTACATATTCTGGACAGGAAGGACTGATGGTACGAAACAGGAGTGAGGGAAGCCATCTATGTCAAGGTTGAAAAACCATCCCTGAACAGACGAGGTGGTCTGCGACACCACCTGTCACCCACATACAACACTGTCGTGGCGAAGTTGGTAGAGTGGCTGTGCCAGCAATCGGAGTGTTGCAGGTTACTGGGGTTCAATTCCCACCTTCTACCTTCCTAGTCACGTCCGTTGTGTCCTTGGGCAAGACACTTCACCCTTTGCCTCTGATGGCTGCTGGTTAGCGCCTTGCATGGCAGCTCCCGCCATCAGTGTGTGAATGTGTGTGTGAATGGGTAAATGTGGAAATACTGTCAAAGCGCTTTGAGTACCTTGAAGGTAGAAAAGCGCTATACAAGTATAACCCATTTATCATTTATCATTATCCTTTCAACCATTCCTAAAAGACTGCAATTTAGCCTCCAACAAATAATAGGAGTTACCGGTAGAAACATTCTGTTCACAGAAGGTCACCAGAATGCCATTTGTTTACAACTGATTGGAATTCTTACGCGGGGATTCTGACTATTTTGCACTGATAGTAGTCGATCCACAGCGATTGTTCTGCCACGCAATACCTCAATGCTAACGAGGGGTAATTACACGACTGTCGTTGGCTTTAACAGTAGGATTGCTCGTATGAATCAAAACAGTTGTTTTTCTCACTATGAAACCATCCTTGCCCAGGCACACCCACCTGGTTTTGGAGTATAAATATTTGGGGTTTTGGTACCAGCCGCTAGACTAGATCTGACCAATCTAAGTCTATGAGCACAAACTAATCAAACCTACTCGGATGAGAGGCCAAACGTCTTCTAAGACAAGCCAAACAGTCCAGTCGCTTCTATGTGGAGTCTACTGACAGAAGTTTGAACTATACGCTACTTTGTATTAGAAATGGCAACAGCCAAAGATGCATGTGCATGTACGAGCCAGTCTGCCTCACTTAACATATTGACTACAATGGTGGACTCGTGGAAATCTCTGCGGGTACATTTTTACCATATATGGATAACCCGCTGATGTCACAATTGGGAAAAAATGTCACAAATTGGGCAAATTCCAAACCGCTCGCTTGAAGGAAATATGAAGGGAGGCAAGATTGTTTTATAAATATCTCTGTCATGCCTCCATGGTTCGATTTCACATTTTCAGGACTTATGAAGATCCCAAATACACAAAAACAGGTATCGATAGGTAAGAAAAGTTGGTTTTGGATATTGTGGGCCCTTTATTCGATACTGGTGCTAAGTCAGTACTTTTTTTTTTTTTTTAGATCATTCCTATTCAACTGGTGGCCCGCGGACCCCTTCCGGACCGCCAAAGCATTTCATTTGGCCCGCCGAACATCACCCAAATAGGGCTTGATGAAACCATTAAAGGCCTACTGAAATGAATTTTTTTTATTTAAACGGGGATAGCAGATCTATTCTATGTGTCATACTTGATCATTTCGCGATATTGCCATATTTTTGCTGAAAGGATTTAGTATAGAACAACAGCGATAAAGATCGCAACTTTTGGTATCTGATAAAAAAAGGCTTGCCCCTACCGGAAGTAGCGTGACGTAGTCAGTTGAACATATACGCAAAGTTCCCTATTGTTTACAATGATGGCCGCATGAAGTGAGAGAGATTCGGACGGAGAAAGCGACAATTTCCCCATTAATTTGAGCGAGGATGAAAGATTTGTGGATGAGTAAAGTGCAAGTGAAGGACTAGTGGGGAGTTGAAGCTATTCAGATAGGGAAGATGCTGTGAGAGCCGGGGGTGACCTGATATTCAGCTGGGAATGACTACAACAGTAAATAAACACAAGACATATATATACTCTATTAGCCACAACACAACCAGGCTTATATTTAATATGCCACAAATTAATCCTGCATAAAAACACCTACGTGTTTGTTATGCTAGCTCCTAGCTCCTCTGCTAGCTCCTAGCTCCATAGAACACGCCAATACAATTCAAACACCTGATCAACACACACAATCACTCAGCCCTAAAGACAGTTCACCTAACCCAATGTTCATAAAGCTTATATATTTTTAAAAAGTTACGTACGTGACGCGCACATACGGTCAAGCTATCAAATGTTTAGCAGCCAAGGCTGCATACTCACGGTACCTGATATTCAGCTGGGAATGACTAAAACAGTAAATAAACACAAGACATATATTTACTCTATTAGCCACAACACAACCAGGCTTATATTTAATATGACACAAATTAATCCTGCATAAAAACACCTACGTCTTTGTTATGCTAACTCCTAGCTCCTATGCTAGCTCCTAGCTCCATAGAACACGCCAATACAATTCAAACACCTGATCAACACACACAATCACTCAGCCCAAAAGACCGTTCACCTAACCCAAGGTTCATAAAGCTTACATATTTAAAAAAAAGTTACGTACATACGCAAAAAAAAAGTTGCACACATACGGTCAAGCGATCAAATGTTTAGAAGCCAAAGCTGCATACTCACGGTAGCACGTCTGCGTCTTTGTCATCCAAATCAAAGTAATCCTGGTAAGAGTCTGTGTTGTCCCAGTTCTCTACAGGCGTCTGTGTATCGAAGTCAAAAGTCCTCCTGGTTAGAGTCTCTGTTATCCGAGTTCTTCCATCTTGACTGCATCTTTCGGGAATGTAAACAAAGACGCGCCGGCTGTGTACTGTTGTTGCTGACTTCGTTCGAAAAATACGTCCGTTTCGCACCGACAACTTTCTTCTTTGCTTGCTCAGCTTCTTTCTCCATAATGCAATGAACATAATTGCAACAGATTCACGAACACAGATGTCCGGAATACTGTGGAATTATGAAATGAAAACAGAGCTTTTTCGTATTGGCTTCAATGTGGAAGGCATACCCGTGTTCCCCGGGCTACGTCACGCGCATACGTCATCCTCAGAGGCGTTTCGAACCGGAAATTTAGCGGCAAATTTAAAATGTCACTTTATAAGTTAACCCGGCCGTATTGGCATGTGTTATAATGTTAAGATTTCATCATTGATATATAAACTATCAGACTGCGTGGTCGGTAGTAATGGGTTTCAGTAGGCCTTTAAAGGCCTACTGAAACCCACTACTACCGATCTTAACATTGCAACACATGCCAATACGGCCGGGTTAACTTATAAAGTGCAATTTTAAATTTCCCGGGGAACTTCCGGTTCAAAACGCCTTTGGAGGATGACGTATGCGCGTGACGTCGCGAGGTCCACGGAAGTGTTAGGACCCTTTTGGACACAATACAAAAAGCTGAGTTTTCTTCGACAAAATTCCACAGTATTCTGGACATCTGTGTTGATTAATCTTTTGCAATTTGTTTAATGAACAATGGAGATTGCAAAGAAGAAAGTTGTAGGTGGGATCAGTGTATTAGCGGCTGGCTGTAGCAACACAACAAGGAGTACTTACTTGGATAGCAGACGCGCTAGCGGCGAACTCACCTTGACTTCCTACGTCTCCGGGCCGCCGACCGCATCGTTGATCGCTGGAACGCAGGTGAGCACGGGTGTTGATGAGCAGAGGAGGGCTGGCTGGCGTAGGTGGAGCGCTAATGTTTTTATCATAGCTCTGACGAGGTCCCGTTGTTAAGTTAGCGTCGTTAGCAACAGCATTGCTAGGCTTCGACAGGCGTCGAATACACATTAACCGTGTATTTACATGTCCAGTGTTTGGTTCGGTGTCTCCTGATAGTAGTATTGTTGATCTTCTGTCTATCCTTCCAGTCAGGGATTTATTTATTTTGTTTCTATCTGCATTTGAGACAGATGCTATCACGTTAGCTCATGCTAAAGAGCTTCGTCGATGTATTGTCGTGGAGATAAAAGTCACTGTTAATGTCCATTTCGCCTTCTCGACTCTCATTTTCAAGAGGATATAGTATCCGAGGTGGTTTAAAATACAAATCCGTGATCCACAATAGAAAAAGGAGAGAGTGTGGATTCCAATGAGCCAGCTTGTACCTAAGTTACGGTCAGAGCGAAAAAAGATATCTCTTGAACTGCATTCTAGTCTGTCACTCTAACGTTCCTCATCCACAAATCTTTCATCCTCGCTCAAATTCATGGGGTAATCGTCACTTTCTCGCTCCTAATATCTCTCGCTCCATTGTAAACAACGGGGAATTGTGAGCAGCACTACCGCTTGTGACATCACGCTACTTCCGGTAGGGGCAAGGTTTTTTTTATCAGCGAGCAAAAGTTGCGAACTTTATCGTCAATTTTCTCTACTAAATCCTTTCAGCAAAAATATGGCAATATCGCGAAATGATCAAGTATGACACATAGAATGGATCTGCTATTCTCGTTTAAATAAAAAAAATTCATTTCAGTAGGCCTTTAAAACTAGGGTTGATCATGTATGCCAGGGGTGGGCAATTAATTTTTACCGGGGGCCGCATGAGCTACCCGAGCACTGCTGGAGGGCCACATCGACAATATTTCAATTAAATTTTGCTCAATATTATTTTTGATATATACCGTAAGATAAATAATAATAATAATAATAATAATAGTAATACTTCAACATAGTGTGTGTAACAGCATTCCATGACTAATATATATAAATTAACATTAATAATAAATGACAGTAAAATAAGCACACGTATGACTGAGGAGTCATAGTGTAACTTTGTGTGGTGTTTGAGTTGTCCGACTTTTTGTGTGGCCTTAAACGCACCAGTGGTTTAGTGGTATGCGTGTTGGTGACAGATGACAAGTTGGTTTTGGCCTGGTTTGTACGGCAGAAAATGACTAGTTTTTCGAGATAGAATTGTTTTACTCATGTTTTTGGTGTGGTTATGTCCGAATATAAACAGTTTTGTTCAATAAAGTGATCGATATAATTCCTGTCCTCGAAGCATCTCGATAGACGTTACAATAATTGAACGGTGTTCAATTGAACGGTGTTGACGAACACACTTAGGGCCGCTTGTTGTCACTGTCACTCAAAGTTGCATTGCAAAATTCCATAGAATAAATATGTTTATTTTGTTTAGAATTCAGATGGGATTTGATTTGGTGCGCGGCATATATACTTGCTGCGTGCAGAGGACGCTTGAGCAGTGCGCAATTGCGCAGGCACGCACCTTAGGTGAGGGGACGTTGCTTTGCAGTTCATGTGTTGTTGAAAACACGGCATTCCTCATCAACTTTTCTCTTTTTGGCGTCTCGGGTGTAAACCGTGCATCACTTGTCGCTGCATGTGCACCTTCACTCGCAGGTTACACACGGACACACGCCCATAAATAATACTTTTCAAAATAAAAGCAGCATAGTTGTATTGCGCGCAGGACATAGATGTTTTTTCAACTTTATTTTGTAATTGCAGTTGTTCACATTCACTCACAATCACGCATACGTCCACACGGAAGTAATACAAATAACGATTTTCAAAACAAAAGCAGCACCGTTGTATTGCACACTCGACATAGATACTTTTTTAAATTTATTTTGTAATTTATAATTGGCCTCACGCGGGCCGGACAGGGACGCACAAAGGGCCGGATGCGGCCCGCGGGCCGCAGAATGCCCAGGTCTGATGTATGCAGTAGTCCCGCCACCCCGCAGGGAGCAACAGCGAGGCATATGTGTTACAGTGAAGCTGCACTGGGGTGAGTAGAAGAAGACTACTCATCCAACCCTGGAAAAAAAATCTAAATAAATGGCAAAAATCTGACTTTTAACAGCGACTGGACAACAAAGTATGAATGTTATACCTAGGGATGATGTTTGATAAGAAATTATCGAGTTCGAGCCTATTATCGAATCCTCTTATCGAACCGATTCCTTATCGATTCTCTTATCGAGTCCAGATAGGTTGTTGTATATGGAAAAAACCACGCAATATTTGGTTTAACAAATCACTTCACATTCTCTACCGCTCGCTACTATAGTATTACCATTGCTGAGTTATTGTGCAGAAATGTGGGGAAATAACTACAAATGTGCGCTACATTCGTTAACCGTGTTACAAAAAAGATCAATTAGACTGATACATAATGTTGGATATAGAGAACATACAAACACTTTATTTATTGAGTCAAAAATATTAAAGTTCGATGATTTGGTAAAATTGCAAACAGCTAAAATTAATAAACATTGTACTGATATGATCCAGTTTAAGAGGTTGTTCAAATGAATATTGCTTACAAAGTACAAAGAAGAAGAATTATGAGCAATACTTTCAACCTTATTGACAATAAGATATTCTTCATCTCAGTATATTAATAATGACTGAATTAATTAATTACATATTAAAAAACTGTTGTATATACTAATTCACAGATATTTTATTATAAAAAGGTCAGTAAATGATGTATATATTTGTAAACACTATGAAGTGGGAAAGGGGTAGGATTAACTAAGCGTTACTTGTTCCTACTCCTGTAAAGTGAAATGATATGAAACTGTGATGTATTATACTGTAAGTGTGTTCATGTTCCAAATAAACTAAAGAAATAAAGAAAGCACTAGTGATGCCTAATGATGTCATGATCCGTGGTCGGATCATGTTTTGTTTAGTTATGTTCTGTTAGTTTTGGACTTCCTTAGTTGTTTTGTGCACTTACTTGGTTTGGTTATTTATGATTTTCACTTGCTTTGTACGCGCACCTGTTGCTCATCAGAGACTCTATTTAAGCCTGCCTTTTCCGGTCACTCGTCGTGGCTTCATTGTTTGCTTTTGCAACAGTTACGTTGGCATTCTGGTTTTCGAGCTCATGATTCCTGTGCTAAAGTTACCTTAGCTTCTAGTATTCCTGTGCTAAGTAAGTTTTTGCTCTAGCTTCTCGTGCGAACGGCACGCTTTCCTTTTGTTTCGTTCCTGTCTGTTGTAATGTGTATGATTTATGAGAAATAAATCCTCTCCTACCTGCACGCTTTCGTCCGGAGCCGTCAGTTTTGCGTCCCGGGAGAACGAACCGCAGCACGCTGCACCCCACCGTGACAAATGACTGAGCTACGTGACGTCATTTCTTGTGATGTCCTACGGGGCATTTCTTGTCGGGACGGGATTCGTTCCCAGAGATTCGAATAAAGAACCAACTCTTTTTCTTTACTATAGTGGTCTCGATAACGGGTTCTGGCTCTCAAAAAGGGATTCGAGTCCGATGACTCGGTTCTTTTCTTATCGAACAACCGGGAAAACCGGGTTCGAGCATCATCCGTAGTTATAGCCCGAGCAAGTGCTCAAGTCATTGTTTTCTGGCGGACCATTTAAGCGACGGACACATTGATCCAGACAAGCAGCAACAATAGAAATCCTAGTTTTTAAGCTTAATCACAAAACTCAGTCAAACATTTGTAAGTAGATATAATTTGTGCATATATATACACTACCGTTCAAAAGTTTGGGGTCACATTGAAATGTCCTTATTTTTCAATGAAGATAACTTTAAACTAGTCTTAACTTTAAAGAAATACACTCTATACATTGCTAATGTGGTAAATGACTATTCTAGCTGCAAATGTCTGGTTTTTGGTGCAATATCTACATAGGTGTATAGAGGCCCATTTCCAGCAACTATCACTCCAGTGTTCTAATGGTACAATGTGTTTGCTCATTGGCTCAGAAGGCTAATTGATGATTAGAAAACCCTTGTGCAATCATGTTCACACATCTGAAAACAGTTTAGCTTGTTACAGAAGCTACAAAACTGACCTTCCTTTGAGCAGATTGAGTTTCTGGAGCATCACATTTATGGGGTCAATTAAACACTCAAAATGGCCAGAAAAGGAGAACTTTCATCTGAAATGCGACAGTCTATTCTTGTTCTTAGAAATGAAGGCTATTCCACAAAATTGTTTGGGTGACCCCAAACTTTTGAACGGTAGTGTAATTAGTTTGTTTTGTAATGGAACTGCTGACTTCATGATGTCTTTTGTATTCGTGGTGGTGTTGTTTTTTGTCCGAGAGTAACAATCAAACCTCGTTTTTTACGCATAGTTCTAAATTTGACCAGTAGATGGCGAAAACGTTAATAGTGATAAGTCACATACAATGTTTGGTGTGTGAATGTTGTGTAATTTCTATATGTGTCCATTTTCTACTGCTTGTCCTTTTAAGGGTGGCGGGGGGGGGGTACTGGAGCCTATCTTATTGTGTGAACATCCATCCATCCATCCATTTTCTACCGTTTGTCCCTTTTGGGGTCGCGGGGGGTGCTGTGTGAATATATTAATACTAAACCTTCTATTTTATTCATGTCAAATTCACAATGGACATTATTTATGTAAAATACATAATGGACGTTGTACTTTGATTATGTTTATTTTATGTTTATGTTTTCAGTCTTACAAACCTAAATGAAGAAAGAAGTATAAAGAAATAAAACTAAGGAAGGAAAGTAATTCAAAAGAAGGAACATTAGTTCTCAACAAAAACTAGAGCTTTTCTTTTCTTCATACTGTTAACTAGCTGCACACGCTGGAAACGAGTAGCGAGGGCAAAATAATGAATTTATTGATTGATTGACAGTGCAGTGTGAAAGCCAATGTGTTTACTTTGCAATTAAGTAAACGCTGTCTCAAAGAAATATAACCTGCCGAGGCACTTTCTGACGAAACATCCACATTTCGATGTCCGGCCCCTGAGCCCTTAGGCTCTTGAAACTGCGGCCCTCTTCATTATGTAGTTGAGTAGACTTGGCTTAGATGACACCTGAATCGGTACCTAAAAAAAGAAAACCTACAGATTTTGTCCAAAAACAATACCTTTTTTTTATTTTGTGACATCCAAAGTTAAACACAACAATTATTGTAATTACTTCCATAATATGATTACAATGATAATAAAGTAAAACATTCACCAAAATAAAATAACATTCGCAAATGTCATAATTATCACTGCAAATCCAGCAGCAATACAGAACACAAGGAATGTGTAAAACAATTAACAAGCTTTTAAAGTGCTTACATTCCACAGTTTAAGTGCTTACATTTCACAGTTTAAGTGCATACATTCTGTACAATTGTATTATTGGTACACAATTGTTATGATGTTAGACTTTATAATTACTTTACCATTACAACAGTGTTTAGTAGTCAACCCTACATGAAAGAGTTGTGTATTAATTGAGCAAAATTAAGTTACTGGCAAGACGTTACTTACACACTATCACCTTCAGGCATGTGGCTGACTCAGCAACTTTGGAGGTGAAGGACAACCAAACCCTCCAGCGCTTCAACCTCAGTAGTTTACCGAGATGCTCAGTGTTGTTTGTGTAGGTAAAAAAACTAATGCTGGTGTTTTGGGACAATAGGTTGTTGGAGATCGGCAGGGCTGGGTATTGCGATGGATTTTGCAATACTTCAGTCACGATATAATACAGCAAGGATCCGCCAGTGTCCACAATCTGGCCCGAAGGAAGTTCCAAGTTTAGAAAAAATATAATTATATACACTATATTTCCAAAAGTATTTGGCCACCCATCCAAATGATGAGAATCAGGTGTCCTAATCACTTAGCCCGGTGTATAAAATCAAGCACTTAGGCATGAACACTGTTTCTACAAACATTTGTGAAAGAATGAGCCGCTCTCAGTGATTTCCAGTGTGGAACTGTCATAGGATGCCACCTGTGCAACAAATCCAGTCGTGAAATTTCCTTGCTCCTCAACTTTATTATAAGAAAAGGGAAGTTTGGGAACAACAGCAAGTCAGCCACCAAGTGGTAGGCCACGTAAACTGACTACGGAGCTCCAAACTCCATGTGACCTTCCAATTAGCCCACGTACAGTACGCAGACAGCTTCATGGAATGGGTTTCCATGGCCGAGTAGCTGCATCTAAGCCATACATCGCCAAGTCCAAGGCAAAGCATGGGATGCAGTGGTGTGAAGCACGTCGCCACTGAACTTTAGAGCTGAACTCTCTGGAGTGATGATTTACGCTTTTCCATCTGATGGACGAGTCTGGGTTTGGAGGTTGCCAGGAAAACGGTACATTTCGGACTGCATTGTTCCAAGTGTGAAATTTGGTGGAGGAGGATTTATGGTGTGGGGTTGTTTTTCAGGAGTTGGGCTTGGCCCCTTAGTTCCAGTGAAAGGAACTTTGAATGCTCCAGGATACCAAAACATTTTGGATAATTCCATGGGATGGCACTTCAAGTTCATATGTGAGTAAAGGCAGGTGGCCAAATACTTTTGGCAATATAGTGTATATGTGTGCGTGTATTTATTTATATGGAAACTCTATGTGTATACAGTATACGTTTGTATATATATGTATATACAGGGTTTCCCCTAAACTGCCAAGATACCTGTGGCCGTGGGAGCGTGGTTATGGCCATGGTCATCGATGAATTTGCATAATTTACTATGATACGATTTTCTTTCAAACTTATATAAACAAATGTTATTATTAATTAATATTAACATATATATTTTTATCATTTTGTCATATTTTCAATTGTTTCTGCTTTTTGTACATTGTACTTTGTTGAGATTTTTTCAAGTGTTATCAGAGTTTTCATGGCTTTTTTTAAATTTAAAAACAACTAGCAACAAATGTGGCATCTTCTTCTGGTGTTGTTATAGAATTTACTCATGTTAAGAGACTCTTCTGTGCCTCGATGACGCTGACTAAAGAGGCTAGCTGCAGCGAGCACGGGGTCACACTTGCTTGGCTCTGTTGCTCTTTTTAAAAGCCGGCACTGTCCTCTTCATATTTGCACATTTTGTAGATGGCTGTCCGCGGGTATATCTGCACTATATGTAAAACTTACGTTCACATTGCATACATGCTAACAACGCTCCAGACAACGGTGTGCATTTTGTTTACATCCGATTTTGGTAGTGCGGATTTGACCACCAAAGCCTTTTTTTGGTGGTCAAGTTTTCGGTAGATCACTTGTCAATTGTACACAAATATGTATGTATAAAAATTCATACTGTAACGACCAGCTAACGTTTAAGTTTTATTATCATGCGATTTGGATTTGACGTTGGTTTTTCCCATGTTTGCAAACACACCATCCGTTACCTGAAAGATAGAAGTTGAGAATGAAGAAGTGTGTGTCCGGGGAAGCGTGGTCTCACAAGATTGTTAATACAAGTTAAAAATAGCGTTGGACTTTGCGATTTCTTCTGGGGGCTACAATATATTACATTACTTTAATTTGTTTTTGTCATGTCTGTTCATGTTTTTGTTTTGGCCATGTGTTTGTTTTTTGGACTCTTTTTAGTTCCTGGTTGCACTTCCTTGTTTGGTTTGGTTTCCATGGTCACCCATTAGTTTTCACCTGTCATGTCACGCACCTGTTCACCTGTCTTGTCACGCACCTGTTTTCACTGATCACGTCACTATTTAAATCTGTCTGTTTCTGTTCGTCCTGGCGTCCTCACACTATTTCAGCACTCTGCTTCATGTCATGTCACAGTTCTTTGCCAAGTAAGTTTTGTTCATTTATGCCACAGTTAGTGTTTTTGTTTAATTGTTCATAGTTTATGCATTTGTGCAAGTTTTGTGTTTATTACCAAGTTTTGTATTTCCGCCTTTGTGCGCGCCTTTTGTTTTCCTAGTCAAGTTTTTTACCTCCGCTGTGAGCGCCTTTTGTTTATTCCTTTTTTTTATTGTTAAAATTAAACATGTATTCAAACTCACGTCTGGCTCGCGCCAATTTTCCTTTGCCTTCCGGAGAAGCAAAACCCAAGAACCCAGTCGGGACGGTTTTCAAGTAAAAACTAATTAAAAATACGTATTTTCAAGGTGTGGTAAACTTTGATTGATTGATTGATATAAGTATATATATATATATATATATATATATATATATATATATATATATATATATATTTATATATATATATATATATATATATATATATACATCTATACATACAGCTAGAAGTGCAGCCAACAAGAACAAAATGAAGAAATATGACTAACACAAGCATAGAAGTTGAAACAACAGTTAAAAGAAGCAGCGACTTTAGTGACACACTTTACTTTCACTATCTGCTGCAGCTCCCCAGTAATTCTGACCTAAATGCGGACTTGCAGGCACTCACAAAATGTCTACTGTAATGGTCCCGACTGGGAAAATCAACACACCCAGTATTTTAATAAAAAAAAGGCATTTTTATATTTAAATGTTTTAATTTAGACTTGTTTGTCTGCAAAGATTCCACTCCTCTGATATAACATGTGCTTAAAAAAAAGTCTGCAAACAGACACTTTGTTTTCTTTTTGTTTGTTTGTGGATAGAAAACAACATTTTGCTCCTTCCAACTGGTTACTTTGTTATTTTTGGCAAATATTAGCTAATTTGGAATTTGATGCCTGGAACATGTTTCAAAAAAGCTGGCACAAGTGGCAAAAAAGACTGAGAAAGTTGAGGAATGGTAATGAAACACTTATTTGGAACATCCCACAGGTGAACAAGCTAATTGGGAACAGGTGGGTGCCATGATTGGGTATAAGAGCAGCTTCCATGAAATGCTCAGTCATTCACAAACATGCCTTTTATTTATTTTTTAATCTTCTAAAATTTTCTTTGAGTGTAATAAGAACCATATTAAAAAGTTAAAGTACCAATGATAGTCACACACACACCAGGTGTGGCGAAATTATTCTCTGCATTTGACCCATCACCCTTGATCACCCCCCAGGGATGTGAGGGGAGCAGTGAGCAGTAGCTGTGGCCGCGCCCGGGAATCATTTTTGGTGATTTAACCCCCAATTCCAACCCTTGATGCTGAGTGTCAAGCAGGGATGTTACATGTATCGTATAATTTTTTGTTAAAATAGAGCCAAAAAGGAAATTTTCTCATGATCCCCTTTACTGTGAAAAGTATCGAATTACATTTTGGTACCGGTACCAAAAAATAGTATCGGGACAACCCTAAAAAATACATATGTAAATATATGTGTACATATGTAAATATGTGTGTGTGTGTATACGAATATATGTGACTATATGTATGTATGTGTTAAGGTTGTTCGGTATACCGGTACTAATAAAGTTTTGCGATACTAATTGATTGAAATCGGTACTATACTGCCTTTGAAAAGTACCGGTGCCGTTCTTTCCATCTGAGTGCCCAGGCTAATGATGT